>NC_140463.1:20701898-20921898 GCF_051167445.1 Perissodus microlepis | reverse complement strand
ACAAAAGTTAGAGGATAGAGGGTCACTGCTTCAAGAAACTGAAGTGTACTTGGGTCCACATTGTTAAACACGGGCTAATGAGGAAGTGAGGAGGAGGAACAAACATGCTTGACTGTTAAATCTGCATCGTAGCTATGTCGTAACTGCAAACTTTTTGGTAACCCTACACTGTAACCTGATGTGTACCTTCCTAGAATTATAACCACATCTTGCTGTTGATGCAACCCACACAGATATAAATCCCGCAATGGTTTCGACCACTTGTTTATACCACATCGTGGGCTCTAAATAGATCCTCCACCAAAGCATAACTTTGGCAGCAGGCACCTGGGCCTCTTAGAGATAGTTTAGGAGCAAAAGCTTGAACTTGAATCAGTCTGAACTCTGATCAGGATGCCTGTAACGAGGGTTTCAGAGCTGGTCCACCTGGTAGGAGACTCCAAGGGTAGACCAAAATCACACTGGAGAGATTGTGTATTTGGACCTTGGTCACCTTCAGATTGTCCAGCTTAGACTACATTCAGCAACAACAAGCCAGGGAAACAAACATTTATTATTTATTTATGCAAGTGGAAACATTGTAGCCCATTTTTTTGTTTGTTTGTTATCTTTTCTATTAATTTTGTGTCTTTTTGTTATTATCAGATTGACTTTTCATCAATAAATGCTAATAAATAATGTTAAACTGGGGCTCTTCACCATGAGCCTTTGGGTGTGCCAGAGTCAGTGACATGCAGACTGGTTCAGTAATGCAAGTCCACAATGAAATGGGAGGCACTACCCATAATAACTCTGCCCATTACCTATTATGAGACAACCATCAAGAAATTGATAGATCCTTGGTAAACACTATTTTAATACTTCTTTAAATAACATACATGGCAATTTATAAATGCTGGATGCAAATTTTTAAATGCAGAGAGTTGGTTTGGCAGCAAACGTGTAAATATGCCAAACTATGAAAGTCAGAAGAAGAAAGAAGAAATGTTAAAATACAGAAGTTAACATCTGCTTATGGGGGAAAAACCCGACATTGAATAGTTGGTCATTATGAAATAGGAGATGCACCGTGACCAAAAAAAAGGGGACAGGATGTGGAAAAACCAGGCAATGTGACTGTACATGTGCTGATTTTTGAAAACTCTGATGAAGTGTCTGCTGGAAAAAAGCTGCTGAGAACAGAGCAGGGCAGGTGCAAGCCATTAAAGCCTGTGTGGAAAGTCAGAAAACTGGATGAGATGGAGAAAGGGAGCGAGACAATGGCCACCTAAAGTCACTGACAGTCAGACTTTCTGGCTCTGCGATCAGTAAACTCCACCTGCCTGTTTCGCCCAGGTGCTCAAAACAAACTCCACTTTCACTTTCTGCTCATCTCCTGCTTCCTCTCCATGTTTCCCATCACTGCAGACATTTTTTGATCATATCAGGACACTTTAAAAAAATTATACATCTCCAAACTTGTGTATTTGACCCCGTTTATGTGTCACTGATTTATTTTTTTAATGTAAAACTGAGGAAAGAAGCCAAACTTTGGGAATAATTGGACAGAGGGACATTATTTTAGAAGCAACACCATTTCATACAACTGTTTTTGAAACTTTCCACATATAAAGAACTGAAATGTCACTTACATTAATGGGTTTTCAGCATTTTAAACTGTTTTTTGGCTTCTTGGTTGGGCAAATCAAACAGCTTTAAAAACGTGGGAAACTAAACGGGCATTTCTGACAATTTTGTGACATTTTAGACCAAAAGATTAAATAATGAGCAGAAAAAAGTCCCACCGATTATCTGACAATGAAAATAACCCTTAGTTGAGGAAACTTTATGTTAAATCCCTCCAAAAACTTCCTATATTGTGATTGGATCTCTTCTGTGGCAGTGATGGATGAGCTGTTTCCTGCTAAATGAGTGAAAGAGTCGTTAGGCCGAGCTGACTCTCAGATGTATCAGTGATTGTGTCACATGAATTTATCAGCGGTCAGACTCAACATTTAAGGCCTGGAAAAGGTAAAAAATAAAAAAAAAAAAGGAACAGAAAAAAATGAAGTGAGTTTCCTGGCGGGTTAATGGGAGATAATGGAGGTCTGATTGTAATGTGCAGCAGGACGGATCTGATGTGGGAAAACGGAGAGAAAGCTGAAGGCAGAGATTCTATCTGCTGGGAAAAACAAACCTGCATCGCTGCGTTTTTTCTTTCTTTCTTCTTCCTTTTTTTTTCTACTTCTCTCAGATATGATGCAGTGCAGTTTTCTTTCCCATTTCCTCTTCTTCTACTTTCATTTTTTCTTTGCTTTTTCAAGCATTCCTGATTCATTCATGTTGTTTTACTCCCATCCTTCCAGCCTCTTTCCCATCTTACCTCATCCTTCTCGATTTCTTTCTTTTCTCTCTTTTCTTTTGTTTTTTTTCTCTCATTGCTTTGTGCTTTCTTGTTTTCTCGTCCGTCTTCCTCCAAATAATTAATTATTTTTCCTGAACTCTTCTACATCCCCCCTGTGATTCTTTCTTTTTCCCAGTCCTTCCCGGTTCACTTGTTTGACGTGTCTCATTTTTCTCCTTTTCTCCTCTTCCTTGATATCATCCTTGTCTCGTGCTTTTCTCTTGTCTTTTTTCATAAACCTTTCTCTTAATAATTCAATTTTCTCTAAATGTTTCTTTCCTTCAAATCTGTTTTTGTTCTCTCAGCAGTTTAACGTTTCTGTCTTTCCTCTTAACCCCTTTTTCTTTCTGTCTTCATGCTTACTGTTTGTCACAGCCTTTGTTTTTACTTTGTCTTTTTTAATGTCTTCTTCAAAATATTTTCTATTTCTTCATTCTTGGTGCTTTCTCCTCTTGTGATCTTTCCACATTATCTTCCTCTTTTTCCTCCTTTTCTTTACTTTCTTCTTCTTTGTCTTCTTCTCTTTTTAACCTTAAATAATTGTGGTTATTATTAAATTACTCATATTACATTAAAATCCGTTTTTGGGATTATGCAACAATGTTTTCCTTTTTTTGGGAGATCTTTTGATTAAATGTGGTTATTTTGTGTTTTTTAAATTAACTATGCAAACTATTGCATATAAAGGTCTAATTTTTTATTATTTGAATAAATCATTTGTTAAAACTTGACCTCTGCTTTCTTTCTGTTTCTTTAGTTATTTCTTTTATTTTTGCCGCTAAAGTTTGTCCTCCGTTTCTCTCTGCCTGTGTCTCTCGTTTTTTACATGCATCTTTTATTTTGATGTAATGGCCACTTTTTCTTTTTCAGCCTCCCTTTTCCCTCCGTCTCTTCATCCCATGTTTTTCTTGTTCTCTTCTCTGTCTTTGCCTCCTCCTCTTGTTTTCTTTCACTTTTTTGTTTCTACTCATTGTTTTTGTTTATTCTTCCTGTTTTTATTTTCTTATTTTCATATTTCTTTCTCTGCTATTTGATTTTCTTTCTGTTATTTATTTTTTTCCCTCATCCACCCCTTTCCACCTTCTCTGTTTTTAAAATGCTGCTCTCCTTCCTTCTTTCCTACCTTTATTTCTTCCTGCTCTTTTCTCTGTTCTTTCCAGTTTTCCCAAAAATTACCTTTTACCCTCCCTTTCTTCCCTTCGTCTCGTTCCCTCATATTCCATTCCCCCCCTCCTTCTTCTCCACATCATCCCTCCATCTCTGCAGTGCTGAGGGCTGCAGAGGAGCCTCGACGGTTAATTATCCTGCTTCAATTACATCCACTTACAGCGCGACTCCATTTCACACCCCGTCGTCAGCCTCGAGAGGCACGCACACACTCACACACACTGAATGAAAGAGATATGGAGAGCACAAAAGGTCGTGTAAATTCTGTCTCACTCTGGTATTAAAATGCTTTTTTTTCCTCTTTCACATGTTCTCCCAGCCCAGATGTGCAGCAGTGCAACGAACTGTCGGCACCAATTCAGGACGACATCTGCCGAGTTTCCTGGCTTAAGTACAAAGCCTAATTTTCCAATCAGATGATGACGAGTGTGAAGATTTACAGATGTGTCTCGTGGATGTCAAAGTGTGCTCCAATTATATGAGCAGTAAAACACATTTTCTTTAAATGTCAGCAGTAGACTGCAACTGTGCAGCTACACATTTCCCATTAAGGCCTTAATGGGAAATGTGTAACTCTATTGGCAACAATGTAAGACGACCCTGATTATGAGATGATGCCCATTTTCCAACAGCTGGTTTTGTTTAAAAAAATAAATAAATGAATCTTTTGCTTTCCTTTATTAAAAAATGGGAAGCAAAAGTTTATTTATACCCTTACGTGTATAAATAGCCTTCCTCTCAGTCAGTGTCACCATCTGTGAAAGCATTCTTTTGGAAAGTTCCTTTGAGACTGTGCAAATGTTTGGGTTTTATCTCAAAAGCCAAACTAGTGGACAGATCTGTAGATCTGAATAGTTGTAAATGAAGGTGTAATCGTCCCAGGATTTTATGCTTTTATTAAAATTATTAAACCTTATGATGTTTGCAAAAGGGGCAGAAAGATGTGAGGTGTAACTGTAAGAGTTTTTCTATTTGTTTTTATTTCTTTTTTCAAAAGAAATATTTGAAATTGTGTTTTTATAGCATGTTTCAAGAACAAAAGTCAAAATGTGCTTTACAATATAAAATAAGACACATAATCTATTTATGCCAAAATGGCATAAATAGATTTAAAAAAAAGAAAAAAGAAATGCAAACCTACACAGATGAGTTTCAAGCTTATTTTTAAAGGTGTTGTCCACAAATGGGTCTTAGCTCCACAACCTCAAAATCTTCTTTTTACTTTGTGGTCGAAGGCACCACCAACAACCGCTGACCAGCTCAGAGACCTAGTAGTTACATGCAGATATATTGGTTCAGGAATACAGCAATCTAAAAACAATTCCCAAAATCTTTAATTGAACTCTACATTTTCTAGGGAGTAAGTGTCAAACAGACAACAGTAACTAGATTACGCCTTCAATATAGAAGAAAGCTGGAGACACCATGTCCAAGCAGATCCCTGTTACACTTCTCTGAAGTTTGCTGCCTGGAGAGCACGTGTTGTCTGTGCTTTGTAATGTAACTTTGATGAGTTTGCTCAGTCAGGCACAGGCCTCCACACAGACTCTTGCACTCATCACCTGATGGCGAAATTTCCATAACGCAGACCCAGGCGGACCCTAGCAAACTTTGAGTAATTTTTTAATTCATTCAAATTGTTCATTTTTTTTAGCTGTGACTGGGCTTGTCTAACAAAAGCTTTTTTAGCCCTGGGCTAGCTTTTGTCTGATTGGCTGCCCCTCATAGATGGAGGATTTTTACCACATGGTGGGTGGGATCAAATGCCCTGAGCTTTTGGCTCATCAGATTACGTAACTCATTGTAATGCTTTAACTTTGTTTAATATGAACATTAAGTCAGATGGCTCCACCTCCTTGTTTTTTTCATTCTCGCTTTCACCCAGTCCTTGCTCATACTGGGTCGTCTTAGTGTTGGGATCTTCTCTGTATCATTGTCGGGTGTTTACCTTACAGCCTGTTGTGACTGTTTGGTGCTATAATTAAAACAGAATTGAAAATCTAACATTGCAACAGTTCATATATGACAGAATAGGTCTCCAGATAAAGTAGAAAAAGTAGAAAAGTGCTATGTAAGAACCAGTCTACTTACCATTAACTATTGAAAGGCACTTCATCTTGAATTATTTCATGGAGACAAGGTTGCCTGTAATCGCACACTTGTCCTGGTTTGGCTGCACAGTAAAAATTACTCAACACTTGACTGGAAAAAAAAAAAAAAAAGAAATAGTATTCATGTTCTGTTCACCTGTTTTCAGTGACTTCTTTCCTGTTTTAAGCCTGAGCAAAATTTGGCATTGAAAAAGTAAAAAGAAAGAAGGAGGAAAAGAAGATTGAAGGAGGTTTTATCTTGTGCAACAGGCAGCGTTAAGAAATGAGACGGGTGTTTTTTGTCTGAGAGGGCAAAGCAGAAAAAGGGATTTGTCTCCAAATGCAGCTGTAGCAACAGGCAGTGTGAGTGTGTGCAAGCACAAGTGTGTGTGCAGCTAAATGAGTTATTGAAGCAGAGACATCCTCGCGTCTGTTCTTGACTGATGAGAGCTGAAAATAGGATTTATGTTTGAAACAGAAGGGGACGGCTGTAAGCCAGTTAAGACGGCTGGAGAGCCCATTTCACACTGAGGAAATGGAAGTCGGTGTGAGACGTTTGTTTGAGGGTTTTGCTCTGACAACAAAGATTAAAAGGTACAGATTTTTAACATTGTCGATAGCAGAGCATTTCGACAAAACCCTGCAGAGTGGATTTAATGTGAAAACATTGGTTTTGTGTTTCGGTTCGAACATGGGGAATAGAGCTTTTTGATTGTTGTACGATTGTCAGACCTTCAAAGATGTAACTGAGTTTCCTGGAGAAGAGGCCAGCTTTCTCTTGTATTGGTGTCAGTGAAGCTCAAACAAAACAGGCGCCTGTTGCCAGATTAGGCTGTTTTCTGTCCAACTGCCCTAGTTTTTCTTGAACTGAGTGGGTACAAAAAAAATTTGGAACAATTTCTTACCATTTGGGTGGGTTACATTTCCTTAAAACCCTTAGAGCCCAATTACCACAATTTGTGTCATGAATGTTGTCTGATTCACATATTTAGATCCAGTGCGAGTTACACTTTCTGGGCATATAGATATCTCAAATGGCTTTTATGATTAAACACCCTCAGACTGGCTTAAAAAATTATACAAAGAGATTTTCTTTATTAAACTTGCTTGAGAATACCTTGTTTTCAATAGATTGACAGATCCCAGTTAATTAAATTGAGCACTATTAACATTAGCTGCTAAATGCAAATTCTGTATAATTCCTTTTTCCAAATTCGATATGATGAGCTGGTCCTGATGAAAAAAAAACAAAATTCTGGGTTTATCCAGTTCTCTTCAGAAGGGAATAGCGTGGATAATGTTATGATTTCATCCAGGAGCTGAAGCTATATCACGGCTGCTTTTGTACATATTTCAGGATATCAGTGCGCCACTTTGAGCTCTTGTTGACAGAGTTAGGTCCACATCTGAGGAGGAAGAGAAATAGTTTCAGAGAGCTGATTGACCTGGAAGATCGTCTAGCTGTGTCCCTGAGGTAAAACAGTATTATTTTACTATTTCCATATCGTTCTATACTAAGTACCGGTGTGCGTTTTGAGGTATGCCGACACTTGTTGCCAAATACAGTGATCTGATTGGTCAGATCTGTTTATTCCATTTGTTTTTTTAATCTGAAAAATGTGGTTCGAGCTGCAAAAGTAAGTGCTGCAAATTCTTCCTGTGAAATTACATGTTTTCTGTGAATGGCTTCATTAAGAATAGGCGACTCCAAAAAGTATTTTTAACCCACAAAATATTTGCACAAATTTTACACGTTTGTTGTGTAAAGGCCTTCACACTAAACGGTTGCGTCATGGTTCTGAAATTTGCCCCAGAGCTTTTCTGACTTAAGTCTTCTTATTTGATACTCTGTTTGGTTCGTAGTGGGTTGTTATTATTAGTTTCATTTCCATTTTTATCTTAGCAAGGATTTTTGTTTTTTAGTATAGTTACACATGTTATTTTTCTTAGCTTTTCCCCTTGTGTTCCTCTTGGTCAAGGTTTCTCTGCATTTAGTTCCTGTATTTCTTTGGTAGTCCTTTCAAATAATTTCAATCCAGTTTTATTTACATAAATCACAACAACAGTCACCTCAAGGTGCTCTAAATTGTAAAATTAAGACCCTTCCATATTACAATGAAACATCTCTCTTGTTTCTTGTACTTTATCCTTGTACTTTTAGTTTTACTTCATTTGTCTCGTTACCCTGATTAGTCTCTCAGCTGTTATTTGTTCCACACCTGTTCCCTATTTCCCTGATTACCCCTTAGTGTGCATCAGCTTGTATATATAACTTACGTTTTCCATTTGTTACTTCTGGTGGCATCTGCATACGTTTATTTCAAAGCATATTTCAAAGTATGTCTGTCACTGTATTTAGCTGCCTTCCACATGGACTTTGGTTTCTTTGGGCCTTTGCAATAAAAGATTTGCTTTTTTGTTTATTTCTGCCTTCCTTTCACATCTGCAGTGGGTCCTCATTGTGCTAGATTATGACAGTTTGGCTTTTTTAACATCAAATGTGTTTGTTTAATTTTTAAGGTAGTGAAATCATAAATGAATATACCAGATGGTTTGGAAAAGAGAAATAGCTTCGCAGTTTCATCTATTTTTCTACTTTTCAGCCGCAGGTCACTCCAGGAGGGCTGGATACTATCCCAGCTGTCGCATATCAGGGACCACCACCATCATCCCACCCAGCCTCCAGGTCTTCTGAAACTGTCCAGTAAAGAGGGAGCATTTTTAAAAAAAAAAAAAACTGGTCAACCATGTCTCTAACATGTCTACTTGGCATCTTTCCATTGTCAGAACCAAAACATGCCAGAATCTTCAATCTTCAATCAAGCTTATGTGTTACTGTAATCACATTACATTTTTAGCAGTTCAGTAGTATAAATGCTGAACAAATTCAGTCATTTCATTACTGTTATATTTCCAGTTACTGGTGTTACATTTTTTGTGTGTGAGGGATATCATCATTGACAACACCCACTGGCAGTACATCAAAAAAAAAACTGGCATCTATTTATCGTCACATAAAACATGTCCATAGCCACAACTGTATCGCATAGTAGTGGCGTATAGAACCAGCTATGATTCACCTACAGTTTGAAATATGGAGAAATTGACTCTTTGTGATCATAATGTTGTGTATGTTGTGAGAATTATTATTATATGCAGATTATTTGAACTACATTTCTGCTTTCTTGGATGACTTAGATGAAAGACTTGTCTCTATATTTTGTCATAGTCTTTGAGCTCGTCTTCAATTCAAAACCTCAACCTCTTACAGAGCTTTGTCAAAGACATGGGACCTTCAGTGCAGTACTTTATGAATCAGAATCCGAATACTTTATTAATCGCTAAGGAAATTATGTATGCATTAATGTAATTCAATTCAATTCTTTTCAATTCAATTCAACTCAATTCAATTTTATTTATATAGCGCCAAATCACAACAGTCGCCTCAAGGCAACGTAAGCATTGAGAATATAAACTGATGCTTTACAGGTACATTTTGAGTCAGGATGCCTCTCTAAGGTGTAGAATTTTCGATGTAAAGTTTAGGCCACAGTCATTTTTATATTGCACAAATATTTTCACCAAACCAATAACCAAATAATAAATAAACTCTGTAGTTAAGTAGGTAAATTCATGAATCCCATTAAATAGCTCAATGTGGTCTCCCTTCAAGAGACAGAGACCCTGCAAACGGCAGTGTGGGGATAACAGAAATCATTTAGAAGCAGCAGCAGACAGGACAGAAACTTACATTAATTTAAGAGGTTGAATCTTTTACATTCATTTTCGGGGCAGAACACAGGATTTGCCTCTGACACAGCAGAGAGCATTCATAAGCCAGTTAGGAGTTTAGTGCAGCCTATTTCACACTAAGAAAATAGAGCCACATTCAATACAGAATTTGAAGATAAAAAATAACCTAATTACAGCAGCATAACACTTGATTTAATTCACATTTTGCCAAAGAGATTATTCTCTTTTTCTACCACGTAAATGGTTCTCAACAAAGCTGACAAAAAAGACACCAAAGGCTAATCTGTGGACGAGTCATAAGCCAGTTAGAAGAATCGAACGACAATTTCACACTAAGTGAGACTTCTTTGACATACTTAGCTTTGATGTGCAGAACAATACCCTATGTATCAGTTGCCTCCAATCCTTTGATTTCATGTCATTTCTCAGCTGTTTATTAAATAGAAAAAGTTGCGTGAATATTTGGAAACATCTTAGTCATCTGGTCTAGGGTGGCACCGGCCATTAGTTAGTGAGGTGCTTTCTTGCAATATCTTTGTAATGAAAAGTTATTGTTTCGTATTCCAGCTATTCCTCTGGAAACTTTTTTTTTTTTTTTTTAAAGTTACCTTTTATTACTATCCCAAGCTTCCAGGTAGGTAGGTAGGTAAAAAAATGACCCCCATTCATTTCCTATGGAATTTCATGTAAACCTATGATTGCTTACCAATTGTGACTACTTAAAATGATTTCACACAGCAAGAACTAACAGACAGCAGGTAGCGATTCATCCCCAATAATTGTGTTGCTGTAGATGAACAGCTTGTACCATTCAGGTGGAGTTCCAAGTTTCTACAGGACATGCCAAACTAGCCCGCCAAGTATGTCGAAAGATCTTTTATAAAGCACGCACCATAGATGGAATGGATTACACAAACATTGCCCAGAAGTCGTGCAATAGATTCAGAAACACAGGGTGCAACTTCACCACAGATAACTTTTTCTCCAGTGCGCCTCTTGCCCAGCATCACTTAGAGAAGGATTTCATTGTTTTGGGGACACTACAACAGAACAAGGCAGACATCCTTCCTCTGATTCCTTCCAAGCCCAGCGAGTTTTACAGCACAGATTTTAGATTCAGCGGCAGCCTTACCATGTTCAGCTGTGTCAGAAAAAGAGGAATGGCTCCTGTGCACAATGCATCACAGCAAAGTGAAGGATGGAAAAGAAGTGAAAAAGACCAGAAGTGATCACATTTTACAACGAGACCAAAGGAGGTTTACACACCATGACCAGATGGTTGGCACCTACACCTGCAAGCATCAAACACCGAGGTGGCCCACGGTGTTGTGCCTACACTTTTTCACAGCTCAGCACCCTGAATTCAAGAATAGCATCAGCAATGGATGACAGGTCACACACGAGAAGCTCATTTTAAAGATGTTATAAGTAAAAATAAAAAAATATGTCAAACATTAAATCTCTCAAATGGGACCAAATATAATACAAATGATTACTCTTAACAAAAATGACAAATGTGGCATAAAAAGACATTACTCCGGGTAATTTTCCTAATCAGTCGTGCATCTAAGGGTTGATGTTGTGTTGGTATGTTGCCATCTTACTGTTTTGAAATTGACTTTTGGAGGTTTTTGTTTTTTTTGGGGGGGGGGCAAGGGGTTACGAAAGGTTTTTGACCTTGGTAACTATGCTCCTGTAAAGACATCCAAAACCCAGAGCAACATTGTGGGGATAAGACAACGAAGTCTGGGTGAGCGTCATCATCAAAAGACACCTTATGAAGCAACTCATTAGTATTAAATCTTCCGCATCTATATAATGATTTTCTTGACAGTTACTGTTTGTTTACTTGACACCAAAGCAAACACTCATGCACAGGGAGGGGATATGCTAGTTTGTTCAATGCCACAGGTGCTGATGATGTTGATTATGTTAGCCCTCTGTAACAAGACATTAATGAACTTGAGGATAGAAAGACTTTTAAAACCTTTTTTGGGGTCAATTTACCAAATACCTGGTTGGAGAAGATGGCTGCTGAGTGTCCAGAAAGACTTAGCTTCAATTAGCTATTAGCATGAGCTTGGCGATGTGCTTCTTACTACCTCATTCTATCATTACTCATCAAAATTGATCAACTTCTTCCTCTGGATGTTTTCATAAATGTGATTTCATCAATTGGCGGCTCCAAGCAGAGCTACTGAAGCGAAGCAGAGTAACGGATCCACAATGCAGTTCAACGCTGCATGACGTCAACCCATTCAAAGCAAATGAGAGGCAAAAGCGGTGAAACCCAAAACACACACCTGTGAGTGTGGCCTTCTGCACTGAGCAGCGAGTCTCTGGTTTGAATTTTCTGCATATTACTCTCTTCAGTATTTTCCATCTGTCTCTCGTTGTCTATTAAAAAAACAAAGAATAAAATAAGAATAGGTTTCAAACATATGTGCAAAATCAGTCATTTCTATTTATTTTTTAAAAGTAAATTTCCAGGATCACCTTCTTCTTTACTCCCACTTTTGGCCTCTTCTGTTTCCTCTCTGCTAAACTTTGGTGGCCTCTTTTTTTTCTCAAGTTATCAGATCTTTCGCCAGAGCAGCTCAGTCAGAAAACAAAGGTACAAAAGTACTAAGTGCAAATTAAAGAAGCATGAAAGAGAACGTTACCTAAGACACATGAACCCGAATTAGAATAACAAATTACATAAGGTGTGTAACAAAAGACTATGTGTAATGTCATTAATAGGGTGTATAATGTGACCAGAAACACTGGTGGTGGAAAGCAGCTGGTGCAGCATGTCTACGGTTACACGTGCACTCACTCGTGTTGCATTCATTTTGCACTTTGGGATGGTTTGTATTTTCAGTGTCTGACCTGGCTATTCTTAATTATAAATAAGATGACATAATCCAAACATGAGCTTCAAAATAATGCAGTTATTTAAAGAACTTTCCAAATTGAAGTATTTTTGCCTTCATTGTGTTTGTATCTAGACAGTATGAGTTTAAATACTGCTACACACACTCACTTAAAGAAATCCATAAAGTGATTAAAACACAAGTCAAATTACATGTCTGACCTTAAATTTATATGGTTAAAATAAAATCCCGGGCTCGCGAGTGTGTGTGAAGGATGGTGTTAAAAGGATTGGAGCAGATCTCATTATTACAGTGGACGGGTTTAATCATAGTTTTCTAGATGGTGTTTTCCACTTGGTTAGCTCTCTGTCTCTTTTTCATCTTACAATTAGACGTTTGCTAAAATATGCCACGGCTGCTCTTAAAGCACTCCTTTTTCCTGTGATTGGTGTATTTTTAGATTTTTGTTTCTATTGCTCCTTTTGTTATTGTTTTCTTACATTCCACCAATGCTTTCCTTGTATTTTCACTGTTTTCTTCTTTCAGTGTTGTTAAACAAGAGAATATTAAATAGTTTCCAATGGTATTGATGAAATGATGAAAGTTATGGAGAGATCTACTTTGTCTTTAATATAATGGAACTCAGCAGTACTCATGTTGGGGTGCACAAAGTGCCAAAAAAAACTAAAAAGTAATGTGGTAATATAATTAATTTTCTTTCTGATTAGATCCCCCAACAGAAGTACCTTGCAGCTTGGATAACTTTACAGTCCAGCTCAGTGGCAATGTTTATCTGCTCTCACACTGTCACGAACACGTGTTTTCATCATGGGTAGTTGGTGTAGACATAGCTGCATTTAAAAAATCATGATGAATACCTTGATACCACTGGTTTGTGAAACCCCTTTTCTGAAGCCTTCTGTACACAAGACGGACCAGTTGCAGGAACCCAAAACACGGTAGGTGTGTTTTATCATGATTCATATAATACTGATGACGGATTTTTAGGCTAATAGACTGACTGAGTGGTGTTCAGTTAACAACCTCCAACTGAACACCACGAAAACTAAAGAACTTATCTTGGACTTCAGGAAGGGCAGAGCAGACCCGGCCCCACTTTACATTCACGGGAACTGTGTGGAGAGGGTACACTCCATGAGGTTTCTGGGCGTGCATATCTCTGATGACCTCTCCTGGACTGCAAATATCACGGCGGTGGTAAAAAAGGCCCAGCAGCGTCTCCACTTTCTGAGAGTGCTCAGGAGGAACAACCTGGAGGAGAGGCTGCTGGTGACATTTTACAGAGCCACCATAGAGAGCATCCTAACGTACGGCATAACAACATTGTATGCAGGGTGCTCAGCTGCGGACAGGAAAGTACTGCAGAGGGTCATCAACACAGCCCAGAAGATCACTGGCTGCTCTCTGCCCAGCCTGGAGGTCACTGCAAACTCTCGGTACCTCAGCAGAGCTGGCAATATCATCAAGGACTACTCTCACCCCAGCAATCAACTGTTTGAACTATTACCGTCAGGCTGACGGTACAGGTCACATAAAACCAGGACAAACAGATTCAGGGATAGCTTCTTTCCCAGAGCTATCACCGTAGTAAATAAGCACAAAAACAATTGAACCTGCTTAGCTATACCATACCGTCACTGCCATTATATTATGCTGCTATTCATACTGTCATTATATTAATGCTGCTATCCTGTATATATCGTACTTACTATTGTTTGAGTACTTGCGATTGTTTTATTGTACTTTTTATATTTTACATTTATATTTATTATTGAATCTTGCACCGAGGGAGTGGCACTCCAATTTCGTTGTACTCTGTACAATGACAATAAAGGCTATTCTATTCTATTCTAGTTAGGCTAACACACTTACCTCTCATCTTCTCTCTCCTCACAAAACCGATAGATCCTAAACTTCTTTTAAGTGTCTCCTAGTGCAATTTTTAGCATAATTTGGTTCCTGCAACTGGTCCATCGGGTTATTGTCTCCCCAGAAACACTTCCCTTGTGCTTTTGGAAATCTGTTTTTTCCTATTTCCGTTGTCGTTTTTCCTATTTCTGTTGTGTTTTGTGTGCTTTTGCAGCGTTTTTCTTATTGCTGGTGTTTTCTTAAGTTGCAGTCCGTTTGGCTTCTCAGGGCCACTGTAGTTGCCACATTAGTTTGGGTACCAACAAAGTCCTCCACTGAATTTCGTTGGTGAAACCGAATCACACTAAAGCACTGAACATTTTTCTGTACATCCTCCATTTGAGTCCTGCATCAAAATTGGAAATCTGGTGTTATTTTGGTAGGAAAAAAAACTTAATTTATTATTTGTGAGCAACAACAGATAAAGTGTTCCTTGACCAGAAAGTTACCCAACCCAGTTGTTGGGTGATGTATGGCAAGCCCCCACCAAAAAACCCAAATAGTTCTTACAGATGTTTGTGGATATTTTGAATAACCTGTTATGATTTCTTTAAAGAGAATTACTGCTGATTTATATGAGATTCACCCTTTTCAAAACTCACAACCAGAATAATCTTGATGGATAAACAGCACCACGTGGCTGTTTTGTTTCAGGAAGTAGAGAAGGTTGATGGTTTCGATCCATCACACCAGCGTGTTGAAGTATCCTTGGACAAGATACTGGGCTGTAGTATAAGTTAAAGGTTCTTAGGCAGAGAAAAAAAGCACTTAAATGAAAAAATAAACAATCCTTGTAGTAGAAAAGCATTATGTATGTGCTAGCCCACTTACATGCTTTAAATACATAAACTCAGTGTAAGGACATCATGGGAGGTTCCCTTCCTAATGAATTAATTCTACATATAAAGCTATTGAAGCCATGAGTCAACATTTTGGGTTATTATCTTAAAACTTAAAGTTGGGTTTCAACTTACTCAGTAATTTGAGTCTTAAAGTCAAAATTTCAAGATATCTAAATCAAAATTTGGATTTAGCTCTACCCTACACATCTTTTTTTCTTTTCAGTGGCAGAAACAAGCTTCCTTATAAATAACCCCTGTCTTTTTTTCTTTTACATGAATTATTTCAAGGTGATCAAAGTTCAAATCATGTCAGTTTTTCTGTCCTCAATCTCAGTCTGCCACTAATCTGGACAGCAACACATCAAACCATTAAAACTCTTTCAGGATCATTTTATAAAACATTATAGACTTTATAAGAGTATGAGTTCCCTACCCTTGTTTTGCTTGTGTTTATCCTTGGCTTTCCTTTGCTGCCCCATCTGTCTTTTTTCAGTCTTTGGATGTTCAGCTTTTATCTTCTGTATTTTAAGACCCATAAAATCTTGGATTTTTTTTTTATCTTTAGCTCAAACTTCAGCCTCTTGCTTTCTTTTTCCCTTCTAGATTTCCCTCTCATTCTTTCCATCTATGCATATTTTTATTTGTGTCCGGAGGTGCAACCACCTCGCACTTGCTGTGCAGGAATTCCCCTAAACTTTCCTTCCTCCCTCTATCCATGTCTAATCATTTTCACACACTTTCCAGGACTTTGATGGTTAGGTTGGATGAGCAGAGGAAAAACAAAGAAGAGCAGGGTTGTGGAATATCTGCGCCGTGTTAACTGGCACCTCTTTAGACAAAATAAAAACATTCCTTCTTCTTTTACGAAAAACTTGCTAATAAATAATCCATCTATCTGTTTTACATTCACACACCTGTCACACCTGGGTTCATCCTTCATCCTCAGTGCCCTCCTTCGTGTTTTAAGTTGCCCCATGTGGCATTTTATTAACAGTAAATCACTAAGACATTTGTTTGCTGACACGGCATCAAATTTTGTTGATAACAAGCCAGATTGTCTACAAGGAAGAACAGGAAGAGGGCGCTGTTCAGAGAAAGTGTGAGTTTTCCTTTGGGGATTGGGACCAAATTAAGCTTGACAGCCAAATGTTTTAATGTAATACGACCAGTTAAAAAAGCTGGTAATGTACATTAAAACATACAATTCAGTTCAATTAAGCTTCATACAGTTCTGTCAAAATTTAAAGATCACTTGAAAAAAGGCAAAAAATCATATTTTGTATGATTGGATCTTAACAAGGTTCCAAATAGAGCTTTAACATGCAGCAAGAAGGAATGTGAGTGAGACAAAAACATTTTTTAAGCATGTCATTTATTTAAAACAACACTTAAACTGAAAAAAGGCTGTTTTACAGCTGATCAAAAGTTTAGGACCACATGCCTTTAAAAGGTCAAATCTGGGCAAAAATGTGGGTTCATTGTCATTTTCTGTCAGGTAGTCACACTGTCATGACGTTCTGATGGCAAAGGCAAACAAACTTTCCCTTTTTGAACGTGGTCGGGTCGTTAAACTAAATAAGCAGGGTCTCTCGCAGCACGCCATCGATGCAGAGGTGGGATGCAGTAAGACAGTCATTTAGAATTTCTTAAATGATCCTGAGGGTTATGGAACAATAACGTCAAGTGGAAGACCCAAAAAATGACGGACAGACACTGGACAATCGTCAAGCCAAATTAAGGCTGTTACTGGTGCTGACTGCAGCCCCCTAACCATCAGATGGCATCTGAGGCTGAAGGGCTTAAAAAAAAAAAAGTCTTCAAAGGCCTCGAATCCTTGAACGCCACAGAACTGACTGTTCGGACTTCGCAAGAGAGGACCAAACATGGGACATTGAAATGTGGAATAAAGTGTTATTCTCTGATGAGAAAAAAATGTAACCTTGATGATCCTAATGGTTTCCAACGGTACCAGCATGACAAGCAGATCCTACCTGAGATGCTTTCTACGTGTCGCAGTAGAGGGGGCGCCATAATGGTCTGGGGTGCTTTTTCCTTCAGTGGAACAATGGACCTTCAGGAGGTGCAGGGGCATCAAACGGCTGCTGGCCGTTACAAAAATGGACAACAGTTCTAGACAGTAGATGCCCTTCGTGCAGCCGTCTTTACCACTTTGACAAATGTCCCACTCACCTCATGGAAACCCTTGCATCAAGCATGCCACAACAATTTTTTGAAGTGATCAACAGCAATGATGGAGCTACTCATTGCTGAGTTCATGTTTGGAACTTTGATATCTGTTTTGGGGGGAGTTTACAGGTTTTTGTGGAGGTGTGGTCCTAAACTTTTGATCAGCTGTAAAACAGCCTCTTTCAGTTTAAGCTGAAGTTGCATGCTTAAAAAATGTTTTGCCTCACTCCCATTTCTTCTTGTTACATGTTGAACCTCTACTTGGAGCCTTGTTAAGATCCAACCATGCAAAATATGATTTTTTTGCCATTTTTTGCCAGGACTCTATAAATATTTATTTATATATGTATATGTATATGTATACAGTATATAACACCAAATCACAACAATAGATGCCTATGATCATGCGCTTTGGCGACAGTGGGAAGGAAAAACTCCCTTTTAACAGGAAGAAACCTCCAGCAGAACCAGGCTCAGGGAAGGGGAGCCATCTGCTGCCACCGGTTGGGTTGATAGAAGGAAAACAAGACAAAGAAACACTGGGAAAGAGCCAGAGGTTAATATTAACTAATGATTAAATGCAGAGGGGTGTATAAACAAAGATGAGTGAAGAAAAACACTCAATGCATCATGGGATACTCATCAGTTCCAACAACATGCCCACATATGCTGTCCAATCAAGAATCTGAAACTTTTTAAAGAAGAAAACCCACAGAAAATGTGGGTTAACTTGATGAAAACAGCACATGCAGTCACTCATAAGCATAATCAAATTTTGGCATATTTTTAAAACATCTCTGGTAATGTGTTTAGAAAACAACAGGAACTTGAGAGTAATATGACAGCTGATCAGTAAGACGGCTAGAAACCTGATTAAAATCAACATCTGGAATACATCTTTGGGAAAAAAGGATTAGGATGAAGTTTTAGGTATTTAGCTTCGTTCAGCATCGTGTCACTTTCAGCTGCGTGTGGGATTATTAAAGATGCAAAGTGCGTGCTTGGGTGTGTGCGTGTGTGTGTCTTTGCCTTTTACTCGGCATCTTAATGACGCCGCTGCTGAACCAGCGAAACGGAGTGAAGAGGATGAAAGATGGAGAGTCGGGATGGAGGGAGGAAGGGAGGGTTAGAGAGGAGAGATGGACGGTAAATGCAAAAGATGCAAGACAGGATGAATTAAGAAAGAGATGTCACAAAACCATGGAAAGAGGGACAAAGAGGAGAAAGATGGGCACATCAAAAATAATAAAAATGAGATAATAAAATGTGATGACAGATGACAAAAATTATATTTATTTATATTTTGCTTGTTTTTAGTAAGTTTTGATGTGCGTTTGGATTCAACATTACCCGTCATCCCCATATGTGTGTGTGTATGTACTTTAAATGCACAGCTGCGCACACTTATTCCCTGTGTGTGTGTGTATGTGTGTATGTGCCAGGCTAATGCCAGCCTGGGTGCGAGTATATGCGAGTGCATGTGTGTGTGTAAACAATAGAGTTGATTAGGCGTTGCGTGGCAGTGACAGCGCTGAGGGGAGATGATTAATGATTCTCTGTTTAATGTGATTAGTCCATTAATACCTCCTGTGATGGCTCAGACTGGCTAACACTGGGGAAAGGTCAGTACACACACATACACAAACACACACACGCTGCTGTAATGGATCATTAAGGAGGTCAAAGAAAGGAGTGCTGCTGTAGTTTCCTGTTTAAGAGTCAATAGTATTTTCACTTTAATGTGATTTTTCCATTAATGCCATTATACACACCTTAAAATGAGAGCAGTGATTTCACTGAGATACATACGCATGTGAATTATGGAGACTTTCAATGCTGTGAAGCACTCTCTGAGTTATTTAACGGATTATGAACATTATTTCAGGTAAGGCTATGGTATTAGAACATATCCGCAGCTGCAACACTGACCTGAAATCAACCTGAGCATGCAGTACAATAAATGACCACTAGATGCCAGTGCCAAAATATTTCTTCCATAGTCCATCTAATTGCAGATTTATGTTTTTGCTACCCATGTTAAACTTTAAACTGAAGTAAACATATTTACAGCTTTGTGCAAAACACGGTTTTTGTGTCTATATAAATGTAGCACAAAACGTTAGGAAATTTCTGTTTGGTTGACTGCTTCTTATATCTCGTACCACTGGAAAGCCTGTTTATTTTCTCCTAAATGGTGACTGTAATGAAAATTTGTTTGTGTGTTGAGAAAAGCTTCTCTGCCACTGCCAAACAGCTCATTCTGGTATTCAGTCACCTGACTACCAGCAGGGATAGCCTACTCTGAGGAACCCCTGAGTAAGGTACTGTCCCAACACACTGCTCCCCGGGCACTAGATTGGTGGCTGCCCACTGCTTCACTGAGTGAATGGGTTAAATGCATAGAGGAATTTCCCCACGGGGATCAATAAAGTACACATTATTGTTATTTCCGTAATTTATTGGATTGGATAATTAAAGTCTAAAGAAACAAGACATTCCTGCAATGTAACAGTTTATTCATTTAGCAAACAGAGGCCTCAGCAGTATGTGGAAGAACCATGCACAGCCTCCTCATGCTGGTCACCAGCTTGGTCACACACTGCTGTGGGATGGCATCTTATTCTTCAACCAGCATCTGTTCCAAGTTTGTGTTGTTCTGTTGGTCGCAAAATAGGCTGTTTGGCATTGGAAGAGATTTGGCGAGCAACCCACATCCTCAACTATGCTGCTCATTGTTTAGTTGTTTCCTGTTTTATTGTGACAGTGGTTGTTCGCTGTGTCACATGTTAAGGTTAACTTTCCCCAACTGTATATTAGGTTAATTGCCTGAGTTGTTTTCACTCAGGTGTTTTCAGTTGTTTCCTCCCCGTGCTTGTCTGGCGTGCATTTATTGTCCCATGAGTGTATGTTTCCTTACCCTGAGTTCTCTGAGTTTGCTACCATTGGATTCCCTGCTTGCGGTATGAGTCGATCTTTCTCTTACCACCATTCTGGTCTACTGAGTCCTGTGTTTGGGTCCACACCCAACCTCCCACAGAGCCAATCATGACAGTTGGCTCCTTTTGGAGCATTTTAATATAATAATATGGATGCATAGTTAATTTTAAGTTTAATTTTCAAAAATGTAAGTGCCCACCTTTTTAAAATGTAACCTGGAACTATAGATATAGTATTTAATGACTGCCTAACAGATTTGTTTTTATTTTACAATAAGAAAAACATGAAACAGGAGCAGGATTATCAGTTAAAGCATATCAACCCCACATTTGAAGTAGATATTTATCCTTTATGTTAAACTGATTGCGACTGGAGGTGTTACTGTACAAACCTAAGAGTATGTCATTTATTTGCACATTTTAGTCAGGAAATTTGGAGGATTTGCTTCTTATTTCAGCAATTCCGACTATTCATGTGAGTGCAGAATAATCAAACTTCTGGTTTGACCCCCCCTCTGTGCCTCCTTTGTTCAAGCCAGACCAGTTGGAGCGTTAAGAGAGTTCACATTCTTCCGTTAATGCCCAGGTGAAATTCCAGCTCTCAGTCAGCCCCTCTGCGCGTGTGCGAAGGAGAAAACCCCTCGGAAATCAAACATCTCTGCTGCTGTCTGGCAGCTTTGAGGAGGAAACTCTGCCACGTTGCCAGTTTCTCTCCACAGAGCTCGATCTGTTTACCACCGAAATCAACACAATACAGAGAAAATCACCAGCAGTACAAACAGGCTTGATTTGTAGGCTGTGTTTGAGTCGGTGATTTTTTATTTATATCTGTGTGTGTGTGTGTGTGTGTGTGTGTGTGTGTGTCAGTCTGCATGTGGCCTGATCCGTGTGATTTCACAGCGCTACTTTTTGCGTTTGTGAAGTAAAATTGTATCTGTCACTTAATTTTTGACTAATCATCTATGAAACTAATCAATAGTCAGCGCTGAATTGGTTTGTGTATTTTAATGCACTTCAGTTGTGTGCGTGTGAGTGAGTGAGTGTTTAAGTGTTAATCTAACCAGTATAGTTAATATGTTGTTCTCATACTCTATTAGCCACTGTTGACAGCTGATGATTGATCTTCTCATCATTTCTCCCTCCAACACCCTGCGGTGACTGTGTGTGTGTGTGTGTGTAGAAGTGAGAGGTGTGCAAGTGTTAGTGTGTATTAAACCTGACTTTGTGTCTGGTGTGCCTTGAATGTGCTCCTGCAGTCTGCTGGTTAAACTCATAAAAGCACCTTATTTTTTCAGTGTTGTGTTGAAACCATGAGGTGACAACTGCTAACTGCTAAGCTAAAACGCTGGATGTTAACAGTGTTAAACTTTTAAATATCTGCTGAGGTCCTTTGGTCTTTACCTGCGATATTCCTTATTAATACAGGACGCAAACAAAAAAAGATGGAGAACAGTGAAAATGCAATGCTAAGTTTTCCAAAAAGAGATATATGTAGCAAATTAAAAAACAAGAACTACTGAGAGAGAGGGATGAAAATGATCAAAATGAGGCGTAAAATAACCAAATCATGTCACCCAAAAATGTTAACACACCCTCAGTGACCATTAAAAAAAGGCACAAAATAATGCACTTTAAAACAAATACTACTGCTATCACTTAATTAATTAATTAATTAATTAATCACTTAATTCCACAGCTATAAAAAAAAAGAAGCCTCTGTCACACAGGCCTAGACACCTGTCAGCAACCAGCACTAACTCTTGGTAAAAGAATATGATTCTTGGCCATTCATGCAGGTCTACAGACAACTCAGTGAGCTCCTGGTAACCACTGGTTGCTAGGGTAAAAGTGTGTACTCTGCAACCGGTTGGTAAGTGGTTTCTGGCAGTGGTTGCCTGTTGCAAATATGAAACTGAGTGCAAAGTGATTACTACAGCTGCCTGTAGTTTTTAATGGACAACAAAGAATTATCTGCAAACACTCTGTCAACTACTCGTTAAGCAGTAGTGAAACTACAAAAAGTGAAACTCAAACCAGAAACTGAGAATGTCGAGGAAACTGCGAGTGTTTGCAGAGAAGCTGGTGTCTTCCATGCAAACTATGGGTAACTGTGGCAATCTGATAGTAACCAACGCATCACAAGGTTTTTGGTCCAGCACCCTCTTCACAGTTTCACCTGGCAACAACAAGCAGCCTCCAGCAACCACACACTAGCTGGTCGATGAATATTAGTGGTTGTCAGGAGGTTGTCTCTTGGCCCGTGTGACTAAGACCAAAAGAGATCAAATGAGACAAAATAATCAAAATGTGAGACACACAACTGGAACTTGATCTTGACACTGCTGGAGAAATAAAAAAATAAAATAAAATAAAAGATGAAATAACATCAAACCAGGTCGCTTTATTGCTGTCTTTACTACAGCCCCTCTTCTTACCACACACTCAAGCCCTAAACTGTACAAAAAAGTACCCTTTACTTGTCCTTGTTGGGAGGCGCAGGGAAGAATCTAAATCCTACCAACTATCTGGAAAGGTCATAATGATTTGTTAAATTATGGCATTACAAGAAGCTTTTACTACAATGCTGATGGATTTTGGCTGTGCATCTACAGGATGACTCTATTTAAGAAATAGAGTCATCCTGATGATCTTCTGGGATTTTTCCACAGGACTAGGGTTTACACAGAATGGCCCAATAAAGAGAAAATATCCAATGAGCAGCACTTCTCTGGGTGAAAATGCCTCATTGATGTCAGAGGAAAATGAGCTGACAGGAAGGCAACAATGACTCAAATACTTGTTGACACAAGGTATTCAGAAGAGTGTCTCTGAACGCACAGCACCTCAAACCTTCAAGCAGATGACCTGCAGCAGAAGACCACATTGACCACACAGCTAAGAATTGAAGCTACAGTTTGCACAGGCTCACCAAAACTGGACACAAGAAGATAGAAAATTGTTGCCTGGTCTCACGAGTCTCGATTTCTGCAACAACATTCAGATGGTAGGGTCATCCTGCCTTATGTCAACACTTCAGACTGCTGATGGTGGTATAATAGAGTGGGGGGTATTTTCCTTGCACACATAGGGCCACTGAACATCATTTAAACACCACAGGCTACCTGAGTATTGTTGCTGACCATGTCCATCCCTTTATGACCACAGTGAAGCCATCTTCTGATGGATGCTTCCAGCAGGATAACACATCATGTCACAAACCTGAAATCATCTCAAACTGGTTTCATGAACATCCCAGTGAGTTCACTGTACTCAGATGGGCTCCACAGTCACCAGATGTCAGTCATGTAGAGCACAGCTGGGATGGAGTGAAACAGGAGACTGATAGCATGAATGAGCGTGATGCTGTTATGTCAAAATGGACCAAAATCTGTGAGGATTATTTCCAGCACCTTTGTGAAGAATGTATATATGATGATTATATGAGAGGATGTAGGATGCAGGCAGGCTAGTGGAGACAGCTAGAAATAGCAGAAATGTGGACAAAGATGAGAAGCAGAAACACACATGAAACAAGGCATGAAATACTTTCAAAATAAAACAGGAAACAGGGAATAAAGGTGTTGCTCTAAGTATTACAGCTCAGAGGAAAAATGTCCGGTATGATTTGGAGGTAAACTGTCCCTCTCAGTCTTGATCTGGGTTCAGTTTTGTTTCGTGTAGTTTATATTTCCAGGTGTTTCACCTTTGAAATCCCCTGCAGCACTCCCTGAAAGAGGTAAGTGTGTGTGTGTGTGTGTGTGTGTGTATTCCTCGTGTAATATGAATAAACAGGTGTTAGTGTGAGATCAGAGACTCTTTGTGACTCTCCTGCCGCACGCTTGCTTTATGATTCCAGCCGATAAGACGGGCCACATTTTTTTACCTTAAAATCTCACCTGCCGCAGGTTTAACCTTCCAGCCCGCTTTGTTTTATGGAGCTCACCTTCACTGAGGCCTTGCGTGGTCTTGGGAAAGCCTTGGCAGCCTAACACAGCCAATAACTCACCGCAGCTCTTCAACAACGCCGTTAGAACTCAATTATTTTCCACCTTTGTTGAGTCCCGAGCAGCACTCGAAGAACCCTTTGCAGCTCAAGAGACACGTGAAACCGCCCAAGTTTTTGCAACCACGTAAAAAACGCCTTTTACATTCGACAGCTTAAAAACCCCCTTCAAAGCGGATCAATCGCCAAATCCAGACTGGGGGAAAATTAAAGCAGAAACGCCTTGCGCAACGGCTTTCAAGTTGGCAACTGGCAAAAGTTTTCGGGAGGCTAACGAAGCTGTTATCTATATGAGGAAAGTTAAGCTATACATTGAAATGCATATCTGAGGCGATCGCAATTTCAAAGAGTCACTGGCGCTTATCCAATCACACAGCAGTCAGCCTCCCCCCTCCCCCCCCTCCCACCCCCTTCTGTCTTTTTCCATTTTATCTATACCTCTCACACGTTCCCTCGATCCCACTCCCCTCGTCTTCTACTACTTCTTCGTCTCTGTTTCGGCTCCTTTTCTCTGAATTAGATCCATGTTTTCCTATCTCCCCCCCACCTCTCTCTCTCTCTTTATCTCTCTTAAAGAGTGTTGATCCCTTCCTCGCTCTAGAAACCTTGGCGACAAGCTCGAGAAAACACACACACAAGCACACGTGCACACACACACACACGCATTTTAATTAATACATAGATTTAAATTGCGATGCCTGTGTGGTGAAGTGATATACACCCCCGCTAGTTAAAAGTCTTTTTTATTGCTTAATCAATGTTGAAATTAATATGATTTAACTCCCGACCTCTCGTTACACACACACACACACATACACACACACATACACATGTCTGCTGGGTTATTAATTATAACACTAATTAACCTACAACTAATGATTTGGCCTCTATGTGTGTGTGTGTGTGTGTGTGTGAGATGAAGATATTGTGCTTGCATTAAAAGTGTGTGAGTGTGTGTGTCCATGTAAATATATGTTAATTTGATTCCCAGATATGATGGATTACAGCGGCTTACGATAACGACAGTGAAACTTCTCTTCAAAGCTCCGGGTTCGTTTCCGTAATTCCGTTTGGCACCCGGATCAATAAAGTTTTCTGAGTCAAATTTAAAACCAGAGCCCTTGTCCAAATGCTTTTCATTCTTCCTGTGCCATTTCCCAGTCTCCCCTGTTGAATCTTTATTTATTTATTTAATTATTTATTTACTTTTTTTTTTTTTTAAGGAAATGAAATCTGCAGCGCCTCCTGGGGGGGACCCGGAGAGTAACCCCCCTGCCTCGGAAGCAAACCAGCTTTGGTGTTGATTTTATTCGACTGAAGGTGGTTTCCTTTCAGATTTTACTCTTTAATGTTCACTTCTTAACTGGTGAACGACCGGCTCTCCTACCGCTACACTCGGGCTAAGTGCTGTCCTCGAGGGCATTGCAGAAGGAGTTTAGAATTTTCCCATCAAATACTTTTTTTTCCTTTTTACATTTCAAAGCTGATTAAATGTTTCCCAGCTGGGATTTGAACCAGCAACAATCCAGCTGTGAGCTCTGACAGAGTTACTTTCTACCTAAAATCACAGTCAGTCGTTACCGGGAACTTTTTGCAGTGTTTACATGATGACCTTTAAAAACCAGAGAACTCAAAGTGTTGGTGTTGTCTTTGCATTGGGTCATCTTTTAGTATTTCTATCAAAACAGAGTAAAAATTGTGGCACCCGCTCACACAGGAAGTGAGTAGCAGTGGAAACCGCTGATAGTCAATGACATTCAGCGATGTTATGTCCCAGATTACATGATCTAAAAAAACAGGTATGGAGGAGGGAACCCAGTACACAAAATTATGATTTGGGTCAAAAGAACATCTTTAACCAGTCATGGACGAAATAACTGCTAACCCTCTGGATCCGGAGAATCAGTTCAATGTAACTCTGAAGCTGGGTGAGAATTAGTTCATGTGCTGATTCGTTGGTAGCTCAGTGAGGCTGCGAAGCAAACTGAGGACTACTGACCCAAACTAAGGCTTTAATTCAGCTGTTTAAGAAAACATAGGTGCACCTCACGTCACATCACGCTCACCCTACAGATACTAGAGCTTCTAGATTTTAGATTTTTAGCTCCCTTGTTGGACTGCGGGACCACTTGACGTGAACGTTTACAAGTTTAATAGCGTTTATGGAAAATTCAGTTTTACGCACTTTCTATCCATCTGCCTTTTCCTTCCTGCTTTTCCTTCCTTTGCTCACTTGCTTCATCTCCTTGCATTGCATCCTCTGTCCTTCGCCTTAGGACGAGGACTATTGATTTTACACACCTTGTTTAAATTGCGTCAAATACACACTCACAGTCTCTCACTTTCTTTATTTATCCCTCTCCTGCTGACACACACACATACACGCACACACACAGAGCGGTGCAGTGTGACAGCCAGGCTGACAATAGGTGGCTGTCACAGTGATTGATGGCACTGATTATAAGTTAATAATGAAATAAACATTAAAAAACACATTCAATAAAGCTCCCCATTAATGAACCTATCTATCTATCTATCTATCTATCTATCTATCTATCTATCTATCTATCTATCTATCTATCTATCTATCTAAAGGAAAAGGTGTTCAGTGACACAGATGATATTTTCAGTCGTGATGGTATTTTTTAGTGTCAATAATAATAAAAATATGTTCTGATTGGCATCTGAGACTTTTTTCAAAGAGAAAAGACAGCATCATCTGTCATTTCACCAAATCTGTCAAAAATACATGTTTGCACTTAACTGATGAAGACCTGTAGCCTGTTGTAATTCTGACTGAGGCAGACACAGAAAGTGTGGGGAGGCTGGGGTGGATGGATGGGTTAGGAAATAATTCTACTGTAACATGGAAGGTTTCTGTTTCTACCGACTGTGAGCGACTGATTTCAAAATAAAATTCAAAGAGCCGTTCAAATAAATGTTGCTGATGTCATAATTTAAAAAAATTGAACTGATAAGATTAAAAGATAAAAGTTTGAGACTAAACATACTACTAACTCAGCTTAGATATTAAAATCTCTGCACCACTATGATGACATTAGCATGCAGATCATGCCTGCTAATGCCTCTTTACTAAAAGCTTTTTGCTAGCAGTTTTCTGTGGAAGGCACCTGGTGTGGTCTTCTGCTGCTGTAACTCATCTGCTTCAAGGTTTGCTGTGCATTCAGAAATGCTCTTCTGCGTACTTTGGTTGTAACAAGTGATTATTCAAGTTAGTTTCCTTCCTATGAATTCAAAGCAGTCCGGTCAACATTCACAGTCACGTAAATCACCTTTTTTCCCCATTCTGATGCTCAGTTTGAACTAGTTGCTGTCGTGTGGTTGGCTGATTAATACATCTACACTATTGGTGTGTAAAGCTATCACATATAGTTCAATTCTAAGAAGAATTTTATTTGGGTAAAGACTAAAAAAACAAAAAAAGGAAAACAAACTCTGCATTGCTTTGACGCACAATCATGTAAAAACATGACCCAGTAGGAGGGAGCTGACTTTCACATCAGCAGTTTCAAAATAAATAAATAAATAAATAAAGTTGAAAAGTTTTGAGAGGAGAAAGGGGGGTAGAGAGGGAGAAGTGCGCATTTTGGTAAAAACAGAAAGCAGGACACAACGGTAACCGACGGCAAGCATCATCAATCAGAGTTTGAAGACATCGCTGTTGGCAAAGACGACAAGAACAGAGAGAGAGAGGGTAGCATCAGGATGAAGGGATGTAAATGCAAAAAGAAAATGAGTTAAATATAAAAACAGAGAAAGAGGTGATGATGGAGGATGCTTTTAACCTTTATCCATGAAAATTGTGGGGATAGAGAGAGAGTAGAGAGATTGTGTGAGTATGAACGAGACATGAAGAGAGACAGAGGCAGCTGTGTTTTTGGCCTCTTTAACTGCTTTAAAAGAAGAATTAGGACAATGAGTAGTCACCTTGAGACCTGCCCTCTCTCTCCTAATCTCCCTTTTTATGTCTCTCTTTCCGCCTCTCGTACTTGCTGCTGTTTTTTCCCTTTCTTTTATCTCCCACTGCCCAGTCGGATCAAAAAGTGGCACAGTGAAATTCCTTTGCAGATATTCCTGAGATAGGTGGTGCTGGGAGCTTACGTAGCTTGTAGTCCTGTTTTTGATCCTTTTCCACCACTGCTGGCTGTGTGGTGCACGCATAGGCCATCAAGAGGAGGGGGTTAGACATTGTTCCCCTACGTGACACAAAAGTTCTTCAACTCTGTCAAGTTGCATGCTAAGTCAACCTTAAAAAACGCATTTCCTCTTGTTTATTCTGAGCTGCCACTGGTATTAACTACCTGACCTTGAGCCAAGACAGCGCAGAGATACCTGTCCCAGTTAACACCACTGCAACAAGCATCTGGATTGGCGCCATTTCATTCGTTTTCATCATTAATTCTTTAACAAAAGAAACATTAAGTTAAATTGATTGGGGGCAGATGGGACAAAGACACACTGTGGAAGTGAGTGGGTGAAATAGAAACACTCAGTGTATCATGGGAAGCCCCTAGCAGCCTACACCTATTACTCCGTAACTAAGGGAAGATTCAGGGTCACCTGATCCAGCCCTAAATATATGCTGTATCACAAAGGAAAGTGTTAAGCCTAATCTTAAAAGCAGAGATAGTGTCTGTTTCCTGAATCCAAACTGCGAGCTGGTTCAACAGAAGAGGGGCCTGAAAATTGAAGGCTCTGCCTCCCAATCTACTTTTAAATACTCTAGGAACAACAAGTAAGAGTGCAGTCTGAAAGCAAAGGTCTCTGTTAGGTACTTTGAGGTCTTTGAGATATGACAAGGTTTCAGTTGACCCAACAACAATAATAAGTTGTACTTAATTGGGAGAAAAGTTGAGCAAACTTTGTCTGGAATAAGCAAACAAGTTAAAAGTTTGAGTCCGGTCACGTTAACATTTTCAACTGTGTGTGTGCACTAAATCCTCATATAAAGTTAATCTTTGCCCAGCATTTGTTAAGAGGTTGTGTAACTTTATTAAATATATCTGGCATAGTAAAACTAGCAGTACTGTAGTCCTGAGGCATTGGTGAGGACTCCCCTTTCGACACACGCCCAACCCTGTTTGTGTTTTGGTTTAAAGCCTTGTTTTAATTTACCATATGTTAAAATCACTACATCAAACTGCAAACATAACATTTCCTGTAACCGTTTCAAATTAAAAGCCCCATGCATTTCAGTGGAAAGAAGTGGACTAATGAGCTTTAGAGATAAGCTTTTTCATTCATGTTTATGCTAAGCTAGGCTAATCACTTCCTGGGAAAACAAAAAAACAAAAAATTGAATCAGCGTACATCCTGACATGCTTTTTTTTTTTTTTTTTTTAACATACTTGATATCTTTATACAATCCACCAATTTTAGACTGTGCTGCAGCTCTCTTGTGGAGTAGTTTATACCCCAGGGAAGGAAGTTATATGAAATTAAATGGTGCGACACAGCTAAAATGATAGCTTCCTCAGTTTAGGACTCTCTGGCTGTCAGTTCCTTCAGAGGTCAGTGTGGTTAAAAAGGTTTAAAATCACTCAGCAGTGCAAACTGTTTCACAATCAAGTTCACAAAAGCTGGATTTTAAACAGAACTGCAGATTTTGAGGGCGACTCTATGGTCCCAGAACTATGAAATTAATTAATCAGCACTGGACATTTTACTTTTTGCGGGACTGGGTCCTTAATTTTCTTTTCTCCTAAGTCTCCTCTCCCTCTGTCTTTTCATCCCTCTGTCCTCCCTCTTTCTCTATCCTTGTCTCCATCCCTCATTCATTTCTCCCTGTCTCTCTCTCCTCCATCCTCCTCTAAACTCTGTTCTTTCTGGATGAGCAGGTTTTATGAGCGGAGTGATAAAGAGAAGGGGGGGATGAAGGGCAGAGAGGGAAGGAGAGGTGGAGGACAGAGAGGGACGGAGGTAAAAAAAAGAGAGAAAGAGAGGGGAGAGAGAGGGAGAGAGAGAGAGGGAGATGGGGATAGAAAGAAGTAGAAACAGGAATGAGCTCAGTCTTTATTACACCAGACTGGATATTGCCCAACATTTTTTATGGCATAAAATTTCTGTCTCTTCCTGTCTCAAGGTTCATTTCTGATTTGAAACTTTTAAACTCATTTGTAAAAAAAAGAAAAAAAATCACAGTGGTACCTGAAACGATCTCAGCATTCAGTAATACTCAGATTTCAGTAATACATTAACTCTTTCTATTTTGACTTTATTTCTTTTTGATGAAACATATATTTTCAGGTACAACACAAAGATTTGTAGTTAATTCTATGAACTGACTTCATAGCATATACTGCAGATTACTGCATTCGCTCTGTGATATTTGTTGATGTTTTCTGGTTACGATCAGGCTTGGTTTGAGTTCAACATGATCCAACTTGATTTGGGACAGGACAAAAGTGTGTGTTGTAAAAAGCGTCCAACAGGAAGCCAAATATCAAAGATACTGAGTTTAGTAATGTCACTTTTAGGGCTGCTGATTGGACTTCAATTCATAGATTAGCCTTATTGTCCCAAGGAGTATGTGCTTTCACAGCCTTCATTCATTCTACACAGAAACATCTGACAACAAGTAACAACACCTTCCCAGCCTTCCCAGCAACCTTACATTATGACATTATGGCCCACACATTGAGTGAAGTCATTTCAACACCTGTCTCACAAGTGACTGGAGTAAGTGAATGTTTTCACTCGTAACAAATGAGGCAGTAGACACCTGCGCACCAGCAGCAGTGCAACCTGAACTGTGCAGTTCCGGCAGATGCGATCTTTTGTTTTGTGTTTGTTTTGAAACATATTTTGGGGGCTTTTTAGTCTTATGTCAAGAACAGTGGAGAGAAGAGAGGAAAGCTGGGAGAAAGCCGAGGGGTAAGACACACAAAAAATGGCCCTGGGGCACATTCAAACCCAAAAATATCATTTAGGTCGATTGCTCAACCCAGTGAGCTAAACCGGCACCCCTAGCTGGGGCAGTCTAATGGCTGTCTCAACTTCTAGGTTGTTTAGATCCAGCTCCTTTCTGAGCTCGAACTCCTGGTTCCAGATCCCGGATGAGCCCCCATTTGTCACAGTCCCCAGAAAATCCAAGAGATGCCTGGGAGTAATCATAAAAGTACCCAGGCTGAAAAAGGAGAGAAGAAGATAAAGTTGTGAACATAATTAGAGAAGTGAGGTGGAGAAGATTTGGACATGTACAGAAGATTGTGATTGTGAATATTGTGAATATATTGACAAAGCATACTGAAGATGGAGCTGCCAGACAGGAGGAAAAGCAGAAGACCTCAAAAGAGGATCATGGAGAACATTCAGAGGGTTGGTGTGACAGAGGAGGATGCTAGGGATTGTGTGAGATGGAGGCAGATGATTTACTATGGTGACCCCTAAAAGGAGCAGCAAAAAGAAGAAGAAGAATTAATAATTAAACTTAAAAAAAAAAAAAAAAAAAAACAAGCTGCTATTGTCAATTAAAAAAAGGAAATACAACAAAACCAGGAAGTTGGTCAAAACAAAAGGTCACATCACTCGTCACCTAAACACAAAGCAGTGTATACCAAGCACTTTAAGCTCGTTTTACATCGTACAGTCCACTTTGATCTTAAGTGGGCCAGACCAGTTAAACTCCCCTGTCATTGTAAGGAAGTTTAACTAAATATTTAATCTCGGAGATTCAATAAAAAAAGAGCAATTTCACCAAAATGTCTAATTTTTTCAACATGATAAAGAGATGCTGCTGTAGCAAAGAAAGAAATCTGCCAGCAGGACTCCTTGAGCTTAAACTGTAATAAATACAGTGTAAGAGTAGGAAAAGTACAAGTTCTGGTAGCTCATTAAACAGACTGTCCTGTAATTATATAACAGGAAGTTCTAATTCACAGAAAATTTGTTTTTTTTCCACTATGGAAAGTGACATTTTTATAGTAGATGATGAAAAAACTAACCTTAAGTAAGTGTAGTATAAATGGCAATGGTAGCACTACTGATAGTTGCTGTTAGCCCCTGATAGCTGCTGTTAGTCGATTCCAACACTGTTACACTTTCTCAGTCGGAAAAGATAACCTATGAAAATACAATTAAATGTCCAAAATGTATTCCCTCCTTCACCTGTTCCAAAGTCATCCTGTGGACCGAATTAGAATCTTTGCTGGGCTGCCTTAGATTTGACACCCCTGGCCTAGAACCTAATTACTCCTTTGCCTAACCACTGAGTTAAGTCAGCTGTAGGTTCATCGCAGTAGGCCTGTAGCACTGTAGCATCAAATATAACATCACTTTACTTTGTCCTTTACCCCTGCTGTTACTACAGACAGCAGAGGGCGCTTGCTAGTGTGCACACAACCTTGAGAGGTCATGTTACAATAAAATATACATCTAAATTTTCTGGGTTGTTTTAAGGGTAAGACTGATAACTTTGTACAATTTGCCTCTTTTATTGTAAATCTACAGCTCCAGAATTGAGTGTTATTTCTCGTTTAACAACCCAGTTTCCTGAATCTACACAACTTATTATCTTAAATGATGCATTGCGTTATTTTGGGAGGTTAAAGAGCTTTATTCCAAGGAGCAACAAAGCCATGTAAGTGCCAAAAAGTGATACTTAAACAGGTGAATACTTACTTTTTGATAAATACACCCTTTCCTATGATGTTTGTCAGGGGGGAAGAAAAAAAAACAATTTAATGCATCAAGCTTATATTGAATGGTTTCACTATCGACGGATCTATTTTCCACCTCATGTGAGCGTAAAACAAGACAGGGATTTTTATTGAGTATTTGGGCCGTCCATTGAGTTTTAATTTAGCTGATGAATGTTGCTTGTGGAAACAAAGCATCGCCGTCGCTGCGCCCCGGCCCCGAGATGCTCACACTGCAGTTTGACACTTGGTAATTGTGTTGTTGAATTAGATTATTAAAGAACACAACTTGAGCCGCCGTCGTCAACATCATTGCTCGAGGTACAGCCGAGGATGATGGGAAAAACAAATACAGACACACTCACACACATACACACTCACGTGCATCCCGTACTTACTGTAGATCATCACAAACTTGCCTGTATGCAAGCAATGTCATCTACTGCGCACACACACACACACACACACACACACACACTGTAATGGCAGCTGGGGGCTGTTGTGTGTGAGATGGATGGTTTGACTTTAAGCTTGTATAAATAAAAGCTAAATAAATCCTGATGGCCTCAAGTGATGGCTCAGATATAGCAGCAGTGTGTGTGTGTGTGTGTGAGTGATGCTCAAACACTTTGGTCAAAATCTGAAGTGCTTGTGTGTGTGTGCGTGTGTGTGTGTGTGTGTGTCACAGAGACAAGAGTTTGCAAAGACACACACACACTCACACAGCCCGCGGCTCTTTCTCATTCATGTTTTTGTCCCAAAGTGAAATAAAAAAAGAAAATTATAAAAAGCCGGCAGACCAATGTCACCCAGCACTGGAGTCTAAAATATTCTCCCTTCATCTTTCTCTCATGTCCTCTTTTCTTTTCTTCATCCTTTTTCTTTTCATCTCCCTCACACACACAATCTTTGTTGACTTGTCCATCCACCTGGCCACTTTGAATTTTGCTTCATTATTTGCATGGCGCGCAAACCTATGGAGCAGTTTGAATACAGATTGTCACTACACAAAGACGTTTGCTTTAAAATGCTCTTGAAACAAAGTTTAGATGCAACCTAGGTGTTTGTTATCTGTAAAGAAGACCCCAAAAACTCTTCACTCTTTCAAAGGGAAAACCTTCCAACTTTTCCCACCTAGCGAGTTATCATTTTATTAAATGCTGAGGTAATAACAATGAAGTTCAGTTCAAGTCAGCTGATACAGACAACTCAGTCAAAGCAGCCCGTTCTCACTCCCAAGGCGTAATATAATGACGATTTGTCAAGTCCAACTGCTTTCCTGAGGAACGTGAAAGGTGACCGTCTGCGTTCTTATGCTACACGCCGGGTTATGGATGAAATCCAGTAGAATGATGCTCCTGCAGTAATACAGGTTCCAGCCATGTATTCTAACCCTAACCCTAACCTTATCCCTAACCCTAACCAGCCCTTTAATGACGTTAGATGGTGTTTTCCAAAGCATTTTAAGTAAAATGAACGTACATGTGTAGATTCAGTCCAAACGGTTCTCATGTTTCCTAATTTTTCCGATCTCGTAATCTAGGCACGTGTTGGGTGCCCGGAAGTGTAATATATCGACGATTTGTCACCTAGCGTAAAATGTTACGCTTTGGGAGTGACAACGTATTGGTCAAAGACAGGTCTCATGGTCCTGTGCTGAGGCCAGTACTGTGAAGCAGGATTTTATCTTATTTATGTCAAGGTATGAAATCACCACCAAACTACCAAAGAACTTTTGGGAAATATTATATGCATTTCTGAAGCATCACCTGGACCTCTGTGTCTATAAGAATCAAAATATGATCCTCAAACAGGACACCTACACTGTAGTCACTGACATCATGCCAAATTTGCATGTAGACCAAGAATATGTTTCAATTCTGTTTTTAGGGCCTGAACACTATAAGTACAAAGCTCCTTGTGTATCTGCTCTGTTTATTATTATTCAGGCAAATGCAGGGATAGCGCACTTTCCCCGGAGATGGACAGCCCCGAGAGCCGGCAGCTAGTCACCTTTTTGAGGGTGAAATCAGGCTCAGAAATTTTGCACACACATCAGGTCTCGTGAAAATGTACGTATTTCATTGGACTTGTACATAAGTGCTGCTAACTGGCGCTGCCTCCCATTCTACTTTTTTAAAAAGCAGAATGGGAGGCAGAGCCTTCAATTTTCAGGCCCCTCTTCTGTTGAACCAGCTTCCAGTTTTGATTCGAGAGACAGACAGTATCTCTACTTTTAAGATTAGGCTTAAAACTTTCCTTTTCACAAACCATATAGTTAGAGCTGGATCAGGTGACCTTCTCTTAGTTACGGTGCAATAGGCGTAGGCTGCTGGGGGATTCCCATGATGTTGTTGAAGTGTTTTCTTCTTCAGTCACTGTTACGGCTGCTGTCAAAGGCTGGGGTTCTGAAATGTAAATTTGAGTGTGCAGGTGCACCTCCAGGAGTGGTGGATCCCGAAGATGGTGGGCCCGGAGGATCCAATCCATCCAACCTCAGTTTAACCCCAACCTGCTGGGGCTGCAACATGCTCTGTGTTGTTTTGTGAATCCAGGGGGAAGTAGGGGTGGATCGCCTTTTCTGAGTCTGTTTCTGCTAAATGGTTCTTCCTGTTAAAAGGGAGATTTTACATCCCACTGTCGCCAAAGTGCTCATAGTGGGTCATATGATTGTTGGGGTTTTCTCTTTTTTCTGTAAAGCGCCTTCAAGAAACTGTGATTTCTTTCTGCCAACTATGATTTGGCATTATATCAATAAAATTTAATTGAATGGAATTAAATTATAGTGGTCCAATAAAGTTGGAAAAGGTAAGCGCCACTGCTGTATTTCACATAAAGATATGAAATTTGGTACACATATTAAACATCCCAAGATGCACAAAACATCCTCTTGGAGTTATCCCCTAAAGCCAACAGGAAGTCTGCCATTTTGAAATTATGATGTAATTTTGGCATCGTTGTTGAGATTTCCGGTTGTTGTACTTTTTCAAACTGCTCCTAGGGTTCTAATGGGATCATCCTAATTTTGGGTCAGTAAGAACTACAGATGTGGGCCATGCTAAATTACCAAGCTTTTGAGTTTTTGTTGAAGGGTGTGTCTATGACACCATTGCGAATTTTGCTCATTCGCCTTAAAATTTTAAAATGCTGTCATTCACACATACTTTATCCAGTCTGGACTAAACTTCTTGTGTGTGATAAGGGCCCACCCCTGAACACATCTGTGTGGAAATATTTAATGATAGTCAGAACACCACCTAGGTACAGAAGGAAATGTCATGTTTTAAACTTTGAGGTACAGATTCACCGTGGTTGAGAAGAATCAGTTAAAATTACATCAGGAAAATCTTAACGATCTTTACTTGCATGCATCACCATAAAGCATGAAATGACTGTAACTCAAAGACACATTCTTCAGTCTGCACCAAACATCATAGCATTGATAAGAGTTACGCTCCAAACTGTTCAAATGGCTCGATCAGCTTGAACCCAGTACACCCACATGTGCACTCAGGTGTGAGGGCCCTCTCATTGTTGCTTGCAGCTTTAATTATATTTATTCTTTTTCTCAAACTCTTAAACACCACTGAAGCTGCAGCTGAAAAAAACCTTTAATTGTTCTTTAAACATTTATTTAATGAGATAATTAATAATTAATAATAATAATAATAATAATAATAATTAATGAGATTGATTATAATCATCACCCATCATTTAGTTAAAGTCTGTGGTACTTTGTTTATCAACAAAAACATTTTTATAAAATCGTTAAATGTAAGGTAACCAAACACGAACACAGATTCTTTTTGTAACCACAGCTGTCAAACTTTTCTGATGTCTTCTTTGGTTCAGTTAAAATCCAGCAAACTTCCCTCAAGCATACATCATTGTCAAGTGGCACCGTACGACCTGCTGCCTGCACGGGAGTTTCTCTTTTCACTGCTGCAACTCATGTGGTTAAACAGATGTTTCAAGGAACAGAGTCCTGGATGTAGGAACGCTGACTCTGCCTAATGAATCCTGACAAACTTTGGCGCAAAGATGCACCTGTTGGCTGCACTGTGTACTGTTTGTCACACTCAGAAAATATAAGACCACATTGTGTTTAAATGAAGATAATGACTGAGTGAAAAAGAAGCCTCTCATTAATAATGTTATAGTTTTTAGACTTTTAAGAAAGCACAATGATACAATAATGTCACAGCCACATAAGAGTGTAGTGTCATGCTGTGACTCAAATACTCCAATGAATATCACAGTATGAATATAGTAGAATTTTGCAAATATATACATGAAACCAAGTTTTGCATTACTTACTGTCTAGCCTTAGGAAAAACAGCACCTGTTCACTTCAGATTGAATAAGGGATCCGGTAGGTTCTGCTAAGAAGGTCTTCATTGTCACTTTGCAGCACAACAACATTCCCCAGTATGACAAAAACACTTGTGTACAGTCTCCATGTAAAATATTTCCAATGTAATATATTTTAGATTTCATGCTTTGATGTGTAAATTGTATTTTACTTTGTGCATTTACCTTATACTTCATGCGCAGTCCTTAGGTCCTATATTTCCTTCCCTCCTTGTCCTGTACCTTTAATGTTGATAGTGTTGCAGAGATCTGGTGTTTCATAGTTCTTATCTTTCTCTTTGTCTTGTCTTAAATATCACACACCATGTAAGGTTTTCCAGCTGCAAATCTATTACAATGACAATAACTTGAATTCTTGAAGTTCTTCTGAAGCCAGAAAGCGACAAGCATATCACACACGCCTCCCCTCTGTAAATTTATCAGCAATCGCCAGCTGTTGGGCTGACAATGGGCAGTTGTGAAATGTTAACATGGTGATGTTTTTTCTCGTTGGTGGAGAGCAGTGTGACATCATCCATGAAGGTGAATGTGAGTCTTTTCCTGCAGCTGCTGACACTTTTTCTTTACCACACAGTAAAAACTGCACCAACACAAAAAGATGACATACAGTTAGTCAGGACGACTGATTCAATACGCAGAAAGCAGTAAAAAAAAAAAGCCTTTTGTCACTTACATCTTCCTCTGTGTCTCCTCAGGGGATGAAGAGCATTTTGCAGACAAGTTTTTCCACTTTTGTCACTCTCCTCTCTCTTGTCACCTCCTTCATTTTGCCCTTCTGTCACTCTCCCTCCTCTCCTCATCTCTTTCTCTCGTCTCTCTCAGACTTCGCTCCTATTCCTCTTTGCCTCGCTCTCAGCATCCCAAAGTCCAACTCCAAGTTCATATCGGTCATTATAACCCCACAGAGAGATATTCACCTCCACTAAGAGCTCATCTCTCTCTGTCTTTCTCTGAGTCCAGCTTCAGTCTGATCATTATTAGTCCTGAGAGACAAATTATTGCCCTCGTGTCCCTCTGACACTCTCCTTACCTCTCTATTCTTTTTATCTCTGTCTTGTTCCGTCTCACCTTTTTTATTTTCAGCTGCTGCTCCACCTTTCCTCCTTGACCTCTCTTGCTCTTTTTTCACCTTTATACTTGTACTTTCTCTCCTAAATTCTTTAATCTTCATAGAACTACTATAGAGGTCATAAAGTCATAGATTATGGCTTCTTTTTTTTTTTAAATCATGCTGCATATATATTTATAAAACCCCAACAAAAAGATGACACCCTTTGATCAAGCATAGAGTGACATATAGACGCATGGTGAGTACAGAAACAGTGCATCATGGGAAGCCTAGACCTATTGCAGCATAACTAAGGGTCACCTGGTCTAGCCCTAACTGTAAACTTTATCAAAAGGATTAAATGCAGACTGACAAAGCCCTGGGAGATGGGAGTTACTGGTTCTGCCATGACCAGGTGCTGATGGTTATCCTAGAGTCACACCAGAGAGAGGTTACAGCAACATACAAACCAAGCAGGAAGTCTTGGTGGTTGAAAGTCGACCTGTGCAGACAAGCTCCGTAATATGGTTGTTGTGTCAGATTTATTTCATTGAAGCAAGTGGTCCTGCTGGAATTGACCATCCTTTTGGAAGACCGGATGGGAGAGAGGTGATAAAGGCAAATAGAACCAAGTATAAGGAGCTCACAGGTGACTGTCTAAGCAGGGAATGGAAGCCCGATGCTAAGGTTTTGCCAACTTTGACCTTTCAACACCGACCTTGAGAGTCAACAGGACCCTCAAGCTTCTGGGGATTAGAGGATGGCACAGCAAGAGAGCCATCAGGTGTTATTAGCGTTGCTGAATTAAAGTTACAAAAAGTAAAATTTCACCACTGAATTGTGTTTTCTTACCCCTCCCGATGCAAGTGCATAATCACGTAACGGCTGCTGTTTACCTCAGCTATCAATGCTGGGTGAGCAGTGTCAACCTTTATTTGCTCTGGAGGAGGCTGTAATACTTTGAGAAACGAAATGAGGATATATCCCAAACTTTTATGTTGGTAAGTGCAACTGGGTTGCCACTGTTAGCCTGTGTTAGCTGCTGTTAGTGGAACATTCTTTCAAGAGGATCAAACAATGTTGGACTCAGACACTTAGTGAATAAACTCTCATAAAAAGTGAGAATGTCACACTGTTTATCAGAGGGTAAATTAGAGTTTTTAGGACACTTAAGCCAAATATTACCCAATGATGTTAGCTTATAACCAGCTGTTGGTGTTGTTTAAGTTACTCATTGTCATATTTCCGCAGATCCACACATGGAACAGTCACATGTCTAATATGCTGACAATAAGTAATTGTGACAATATTGAGAATAAATGAGCATGTTTATGCACATTTTCATGTGTCAGAGCTCTGACTTCAGTTCAGGAGATGAGGCTTGAGGTGAGGAGGAGGACGATGACATTTTGCTTCCCCTTCTATTCTTTAGAGAAGGCGACTATTTCTCTGATGATAAAACATAGGCGTGATCCTTCATAACTTGAGTCTGCAGTTGTGAATTAATATTTACCTCCATAGCACGTTGACGCCTACGAGTTTTCATCTCCTACTACTACGTGTGTGGCCGTTCTCTAATCACAAGTAAAACATGACTGAGCAGTGATGCTCGTCTCATCTAAGTTTATGAGAATGCATCAGTTACACACTAATCAGTGTATATTTTTGAGTACAATATATATTTTTTTATTAAATAAACATAAAAAATGAGTGTGCCTTTAAAGATGTGATGTGCTTTATGCTTGAGTTTTTGTTGCCATCCATGCAGCATTAAGACAATTTAAAACATCCCAAACAAAAGTAAAAATAAACGCACAGAAAAATGCCTTCTTACTTTAAGTGCAGTGAGGGATGGAAGACAGAAAACAGACTTCTTGTTTCTTAAATCTAGTGTCAAGTCAGAAATAAATCATCCAAAGTTCCTTTCTTTTTTGTACTAATTTCCCTCTTTTGTTTGGTTTGTCGGTGCGACATCTTGGTGCCGACTGAAATGATTTGTCTCATCAGAATAAAAACAGAACATATCAGACTTCCTGTCAGTCTGAGTGCAAAGTAAATCTGGATTTTCAAACATTATTACAAATTTACTTTCTCCCCTTCAGTATCATCATCTTCTCTCACTCTGTGTGTTTCTCTCTCTTTTCAGTCTCCCTTTCATTCAGTCAGGGTTTCTCAGTGTAATGAGATTACACGGGATTATAAAGCTCCGTCTGTCTGTAATCCACACCACTCAATCCCATTTCACTGCTTAAACACACACACACGTGCACGTGTGAGTCTCTTTGATGCTGCACAGTGATCTCTTTTCTTTTAGAGCTTTTGCTTTCTTAATCCCTGTCCTCTTCTTTTGTCACATAAATGATCACCATGGGTCATTTAGCTTCTGTTCTCTTCCCCAGCTTCCTTTCCTCATCCTCTTGTTTCCTTTTCTATCTCCATTTTTGGGTTTTCGATTGTTATCATTCTCCCGACAGCATCCTTCCTCTCTGTTAAACAGAAAGACTAAACCAGTTTGTTTCTTTCATGTCTCCTCTTCTTATTATATTTTAAATGTCTGTTTTCATCCTTTCTCCTCTTTCCTGCCTTCCTTCCCTCCTTTGTCCCTTCCCTCTTTACTCCCTTCTTTCCTTTCATCATCAATGTCCTTACTTTCATGCTTCCTTCCTTCGTTCCGCTTCTGTTTTCTTTGCCTTCCTTCCTTTCTCTCATTGTTGTTCCTTCTGTCCTTTTTTGTATTGTTACCTGCTGTTCCCTTCTTTTCATTTCCTTCCTTTGCTCTTTACTTCCAAACTGTGATTTATTTTTTCTTCCTTCAGCCCTTCTTTTAATGTTGCTACCTATTTTGTTCCCTTCATTCCTTCCTTTCTTTTGTCCTTGTTTATACTTTTTTCCACATACTTCCTTTCTTCTTCCTTCCTTCCTTCTACACACCTCTTTCTTGTCCTTACTTTTTCTCCCTTCCACTATATATTTACCCTTCCATACTTTTCATTGCCCTTCTTTCCTTATGTTTATTGTTGTTCTTTCTGTCCTGTTTTATTATTTATCTTATTCTTCCTCCCTTCCCATCCTTACCAATCTGTCTTTGTTTTCCGTACTTTTTATCATCACCTATTTTGTTCTCTTTCTTTCTTCCTTTCTTACACTGTTTTGTTTCATTCTTTCCACATCTGTCCTTCCTTCCATTTACTTTGGTGTCACCTTCTTTTCTTTACACCTTTCTTCTTTTTTTTAACATCACTTCACCTTTGCTCAGTTTGTTTCCCTTCTTTCTTTATTTTATTTGTTTATTTCACTGCTCTCCCTCTCTCTTCCCCCTCCGTTCTTCCTTTCTTGTTCCTTCCTTCTTTTATCTTCCTGTCATTCATTGCTTCCTTTTTGCCTCTTATTCCTCTTCACTTTGTTAATTGTCACGTATGTTGTTTCTTCCATCCTTCCTTGTCTTACTTTTTGTCTTTTTCCTTTTGTTTTCCTCTACTCATGTCCTTCTTCTCCTTCCTTATCACCGTTTTATTATTTCTTCCATCTCCCCTTCCTTCCATTTCTTTTATTGTTACCTGTCCACACCTTCACCTCATCATTTGATTTTGATCTTCCTTCCTTCTTTCCTTCCTTCCTATTGTTGTTCTTTTCATTCTTCTTTACGTTTACCTACATTATTCCCTAACTTTCTTCCTTCATTTCCTCCTTTCTTCCTCCCTGCCTTACATTTCCTTTTCCTTGTTTCCTTCTTTAAATATATATTCCTTTCATTTTCCGTCTTTCCTTGTTGTTATTGTGACCTGCTATTCCTTCTTCCCTCCATCCTTCCATCCTTCCTTCCTTCATTCCTTCGATATTGTCACCTATGCACACTTCTTCTTTATTTGTTTTTCCTTTCTTGTTATTTCCATTCTTTTAATACCTTTTACCTGTGTTGTTCCCTTCTTTCATTCCTTTTCCCTTTTCACCTGTTTTTCCTTTTTTATCCCTCCTTTCTTCCTAAACCTCAGCTGTTCGCAGGTCATCCTGCACACACGCACAAACACGCAGCATGTAATTAAAAAAAAAAAAAAAAACTCGAAGAAGAAAAATAAAAAATTCCCGTTAGAGACTCAAGCAACTCGTGAGAAAGTTTATGAAGCCGCAAAGCGAGAGATCTGACCGATACCCTCCACACATACACACACAAACACACATCAATGGGGGGCAACAAAGTCCTCCTCTCATTTCTACACCAATCATCTTCACAGTCCTACAAAGGACCGCGTCTGATTGGCCCAATGTTTAGTCAGTCACGCCTACAGGAGGCGGGGCCACGGCGAGGGCTGACCCGGACTCTGCTCCAGTCGCTTTTACGCACAGACCGGACAGTCCGCTTTCCACGCACGGATACCCGGAGCGAGAGCTCCTCCTGGATAGAACGAGAGGCGAGTGGAAGCTGAGGCGAGGAAATCAAAAATATAAACGGAAAAAGTGAGTGGAAGCCCAACAGCAGAGACGCACAAGTGTTGTTTTTCCCTCTCCCAGCTGGACAGAGCGAGAGGACGAAAGAAAGTGCGTGTGAGAGTGTGAAAGCCTCAGTGCGTGCGCGCGTCTTCACCGCTGACCTTCCGTCATGTCGCTCCCCGGCTCCCCTCCGCTCCTCTCGCCGGGCTCGGGCGCCCCAACTCCGGTCGCGCTCTACCGCTCTGCTCCGGACGCGCTCCACACATCCGTCGCCTCCACCGGCACCTCCAGCCCGGCGCACACCAACTCCCACTCCCACTCCCTGTCCCCGTCTCCACGGCTCACCAGCAGCATGCTCAGCGCTTTCCTGCCCGGACCGGGAGGCGCACTGGCCGGCTTGGGGAACGGCGGCTCCACCGCCCCTCTGGGTCCCTTGAGCGGGCTGGGCTCGCTGAGCACAGCCGGCCTGACTCCGGGCTCCCCCAGCCTGGCGCAGACTTCGTCCGGCTCGGGTCTGTGCAGCGAGTGCAAGCTGGTGGAGGTGCACGGCGTGAAGGTGGCCAGCTTCAGCGTGGACGGCCAGGAGCTGATCTGCCTGCCGCAGGTGTTCGACCTCTTCCTGAAGCACCTGGTGGGCGGGCTGCACACCGTCTACACCAAGCTGAAGAGGCTGGACATCACGCCCGTGGTGTGCACCGTGGAGCAGGTGCGCGTCCTGCGTGGACTCGGCGCCATCCAACCCGGTGTGAACCGCTGCAAGCTCATCTCCAGGAAGGACTTCGAGACGCTGTACCAGGACTGCACCAGCGCCAGGTCGGTCCGCACTTTACGCACTTTTTCATATTTCAAGAAAACCAAAAAAAAAAAAAAAAAAAAAAACCCAAAAAGAGTTTGTCTAATTTTCAAACTTCTTCCAGCGCGACATTTAGAGAACTCTGAGTCAGTTTAGTGGCGGTTTCATCCCCTTTTTAGGACTACAGTCTTGGATTGGCTCTGCGTCCGCACGTTTGGGGTGTTTTAAACTTGTGTACAAAGTGGTCCTGCAATATGTTTTTTAATGAAATTATTAAATTTACTGTGACAAGCATGTTTTTGGTAAAACACCGAGCTGTGGGAATCCTGATCTTTTGATATGAAGTTTTTCTGCAAAATCCTCCCGAAACTTTCCTGAAATAAATCATCCAGAGTCTTTCTCTTAATTTTATCCCACTCTTATGTTTCTCTTTCTGTTCACAGCTCATTCATATTTCTATTTAGACTCCTGCTTCCTTTGCATTTCTCTCTCTCTCTCTCTCTCTCTCTCTCTGTGTGTGTGTGTGTGTGTGCTTTTAGGATGCATTTTTATGACACTCTGTGCAAACATTTGTTGGAGGCTCGGGACTGTTTTTGATTAATGGTTATCTTCCACACTTCCTGTTCTGTTATCAGCACTGTTCCTTATTTTACTTTGGATGATGCTTTTACTGTATCGACTTTGGAAGGTGTGTGTGTGTGTGTGATGCTAAATGAGCACACAGACAGACACATGTTTCATTAGTTTGGTGTTTTTTTACAGGAACAAAAAGCTTATGGCAAACAAATGCAAAGTAAACAACCCGCTGCTTTGTCCTGTTTACACATAATCCATTACCTTATATCTCACTAGCAGATCTGTGCGTGTGTGTGTGCGCATGTGTGTGTGTGTCAGTGAAAGGGAAAGAGCTTTTCTGTGTCTTTATGTGGTGTATGAAAGGTAATGTGTGTGTGAGAGGCTTTAACGGGAATCGAGTGGATGTGTGTTGCAGAAATGCAGCATTGATGTGCGTTTGTGTGTAAATAGACTTTTCACTGTGTGTGTGTGAATACTTGCTGTACACCTGCCACCTCACCTGTCTGAGCCCACAGCTTCTATTTAGCTGGCTTCAAGTTCAAACTCGAAAGTGTTTGTTTTTTTTCTCCAGTGGGTTAAATTTTGGATGCGAATCCACAGAATGAAGCAAAAATAGTTCACAACACACATTTCAAATGATTTTAAAATAACTAAAGAGAAGTTAGAAGCTGCAACGAACTCTTTGGACTTGCTGTTGCTTCATTGCATTCACATTTTAAAAAATGTATTGTCACTAATATAGAAAAGATTAAATCAAGTTTTGTTCAGACAATCAAACCAAAGAAGTTAAAATATTTCTCCAGTTTAGCGCTGAATAGAAGAGGCCTCACAGTTTTTAGAAATGTCTTTTATTTGCTCAGTTCTGTTGTTTTTAACTGTGTCGAGCCTCATTTACAGAACACGTTGGAAGACGTTTAAATCAAAAGTGTTTTTGGTTTTACACGATTTGTGTTTAGTTCTTTTTTTAGACACCTCAAACTGAATTGAAGTTAATTCGTTTTGTAAAGAAAAAAATGTAACTGCCACAATTTTTAAAAAACTTTTTGCAGCATCTCCTGTGAAATTTCCGATTTTCCGCGCCCTCTTTAAACTCTGACGTTTTCTGTTTTCCACAAAGATGACTTTAAGACTTTCTGCCTGCTTCTTCTTTTTCTCTTCATATAGATTTAAAGTATTTCGGTTTTAAATTTAAACTTTAAAGATGTTTTAAAACTTTATTTGACATAAAGGTTAAAAAAATTGGTAACTGGTGTGAGAAGCACAGATGCGTTCTGAGTTCAGAAAAGCAGGTTTAAATGAGTTCATCACTCAGACTTGGCCTTTTTACCAAAATAGTCACAGAAGTTTTTCTTTTATTATTATTTTTAGCTGTATTTTGCTCTGATGGTCGTCTTGGAAAGAGTCAAGTGATCCAGTACCAAAGTTTAGAAAGATCACCTTCAGTCAGTCTGCGTTCTCAGTTTAAGTAAAGTGAAATTTATTCATTACTTAGAAAAACACTGACGATTTAAAATATTTAAAACCAGCCTTGAGTTCTGGCCAAACTCGTGCCGCGATTGTCGAGTTTATTTGATCACCTCTGCCGAGGAGCTCGGGCTAATTGCTCGGTTCGCCTGTCTGTTAGCGGGAATCTTCAAACCATCTAAAACTCGTTGTGGATGGAACAGGTGGTGCTTGGCCTTTCTTAGAAATTAATATTTTCTTTTACCGCTGCGAGGCGTTTCACGTCAAATCTTCACAAATACAAATCAAATTACATCCCGAGATAATCTGACAACTCGGTTCGTGCCAAGAATTACCAGCCTGGGTGGGAGGCGCTCGTCCTCGGACTGCTCTTGCTCTTAATTTTACACTGATGGGCTCGTATGCATTGGGCTGTCTCATGCCATGTTTTTGTTGCTGACTCTGGTTGCATAATTTATTAAAGTGCACTGTCCCTGTGCAGGAAAAAAAACACTTGGCAGCCGATTTCTGCGCTCTGTGCCAAAATTTGCACTTCTGCTTATGATCATTACTCTGATGTTAATGTTTTCAATATCAATCTCTCATAGACATCCATAAATCTGCTTAGAAATCAGACATAATGGTACACCTCACAAAACCTGGAACCCACCTGAGAATCATCTATAGGTTTACGTCACTATCAGTGTGATCCACCGTGAGCTGCCTGTACTTTAATGAGACCAAACAGGCAGGCACACTGGACCCCATCAGCAGCTTCTCTGATGGCTGCGTTATTCTGGGGGAGGAATTTTGCTGGCCCACCTTTGCTCTGACCTTTATTGTGTGATAAAGCTCTTCTCCTCTGATGGGAGCAATCCGTTCTGGGGTGACACTGCCTCTCTATCCGTGGGGCACCAGAGATGACTGAAAGGTTTAATTATGATGGAATTTAAATCCACTTTTAACAACCTAAACCAAGTGCTTCACAGCGCTCTCCACGCTCATGATTGAAATGCTAAGTGTGGGAATCTTATTTGGGATAATGGTGCTCGATTCCCTCAGGTAGGCTTCCACAGACTCGGATAATCAGTGCTGAGGAGCGGTGGAGGTGTTCTGGTGGCTGAAGATTTGAGGTGGATATTTATCACTAATACTGGAAAATGTTGGGGTAACGTTTGTGATAATCTCTGGGCTGCATCTCTGTCAGTGAGTTAGTAGCTGGGGTGGCAGTAGCTCAGGAGATCAAGCAGGTTATCTAATAGTCAAAAAGTTGGTGGTTTGATCCCTGGCTGCTCCGGTCTGCATCCAACATAGCCTCAAGCAAGACAGCAAACCCTGAGTTCCTTTCTGCTGCATCCATCAGCCTGTGAATGTTGGACAGAAACCACTTAGGTAGGAACAAAACTGCTTATATGACTGAGTAGAAAAGCACTGCATAGGAACTGATCCAGTCAAACGTGGCTTGAAGAGTCTTTTAGTTACGGCTGTTTGGCCCGTTTGTAGCTGAGGCATCATCTCGGTGAAGAAGCGGGCTGTTGGGAGAACTTGCCTTCTGTGGATTTCATCTCCATTGTCTTCTGTCTCTTTGTGTAATCCTGGACTGGCTCCATGATGTTGAGATCAGGGTGTGTGTGTGTGGGTCAGACCATCTGTTGCAGGATGATTTGTAGCTGAAGGTGGTTAGTTTTTATGACTCCTGCCGGATGTTTGAGCGTGTCGTCTCGCTGCAGAATGAATTTAGTACCAGTTGCGCCCGCTTTCTGATGAGAATCCAAACCTCTCAAGCGCCTCAGATATTGCTGTGCTTCCAGAAACTCCTTAACAGAGAAAGAAAGAGAGATAGTGGAAGTTCACGCGAGGGCTGCAGCTGGAAGCGCAGGATGTCGTCTGCTCAGTTATTTTTGTTGATGGATGAACGGCTTTTTGTTTGCGCTCGTTCAGTATCGGCTAATAATTAACAGCAGATCATGCTGCTGTGGAGTCGCCGGACTGGTGATGAGTGGCCTGTTTGTTTCTTGTTTTTTTGTTAAAGCTGACCACACACACTAGGTTACACTCTATTAAGCATGACATGTTCAGTCCTCTAGCTATTTCACAAAGAACAGAACAGGCAGGGTTCGTTTTACGACTTTGCCTAAATTCACAGGTGTAGTTCTGTTTTGGGCTAATTTTCTCTTCTTCCCAAACCTTTCTCCTCTCAATCTCAATCACCCTGCCTCCCCCCTCTTGCCCTCTCCTTCTCTCACACACACTCACTTTACACAGCGGTACATGTCAGGGGTAATAATGGATCATGCGAATGCACATGGAACAACACGGCTGGAGATCCATTGTTGTTGAACGCACAGCGAACACACACACTCCTCTCTCTCCAATCATATTGACATTCTTCTAATGCCTCTCGCTCTCTCTGTCTCTCACCCTCTTTAATGCCCCCTCCTCCCGGCTATTCCCTCCCTCGCTTAACATTATTGTCTGGGAAAAGAAAGAAAAAATTAAACTCTCAAAAAAAAGAGAAAAGAAAGAGAACTCCCACTGGGCTTCTGCATAGTTTGTCTTCTCTGTAACCCGTGTGTGTGTTTGTGTTTCTCTGTGAGTGTGTGTGTGTGTATAAAAGCAATCACCGCTTCTATCCACTCGTACCTCTGGTGTCGGTTTTGTTAACTTATGCCTTGTTTTGTTTTAATTTAAAGTGCTCTTGATGTTGTTTTTATTAAAGATCTGCCCTTTTATTGACGTGAAAGAAAAGAAACAGGAAAAGGAGACCCGATGCGCGCGAGTGAGAAAGTGAAACAAAGTTCCCACACTTGCAGCAGCTGAAGTCTGGCAAAATGAAATATGAGTTATTTAAATCAGAATCAGAATCAGAATACTTTATTGATCCCTGGGGGAAATTATTTTTTGTTACAGTGCTCCATTATAAACCAACATAAACCAACATTAAGACAAGACAGACAATACGCTAACTAAGAATAGTACAATATATATATATATATATATATATATATATATATATATATATATATATATATATATATATATATATATATATATATATATACATAAGTCACTCATTAATAAATAGCTGGAAAAGAAACGTGTAGTTGTAGCAGTAACCAGTGTGTTAAGTGGATGCGTTGTACAGGGAGATGGCCACAGGCAGGAAAGATTTCCTGTGTCGTTCAGTGGTGCTTTTCGGTAATCTCAGTCTCTCACTGAACGAGCGGTGAAAGGAGGTGACATCAGCTGCTTGTAATCTGCGGACGTTAAATTGAGCTTGCAGCGCAGACGTTCAGATCATTTTATTCTTTGTTTCTGCTGGAGAAAGAGGGAGGGACGCATTTTTAATGTCTTCAGTGTCTTTGTTAAACTGTCCTTTAAATAACTTGAGAATCGAGCCTGGTGTCACAAACGGTGAGAAAGAGGTCAGGTCGTTTTTAGTGTTATTACGGGATCAATGTTGAGAGTGGTGCCCACCTGAGTGTCATTTTACGCCATTAAATGACATGTGAGAAGTTTAAAATGTGTTGACGTGACAAAGGCAAAACATACTACCTTTGGGTGGACCACACAAGTATATTTTGCTGCTCGTTTTATTAACTTTCCATCCAACTGATAAAGTCACAGTCTGAGATTTATTTTGTAGTGCACAATCACTATGCTCTTATTTTGAAAGTTTAGTTGCTTATAACCGCCCAGGCCTGACCTTCCCTATCTTATATTTCCCCACCTGCTGGATGACCAGGTTGTATTATGAACTCCACCAATGCCACCACCCCAGACCGCAGCCAGAGGCAAAATCAGATTTCTCTAAACTGATGTTGTTGTTGTTCCTGGATCATTGTAATTAACGTCAGTCCACATTCAGCACTCCAAGGGACCAATCACACTGTTGTGATGTCATAGTTTTGCAACGTGGAAACACCCTCACACCAATTGCACAACCCTAACCCTGACCATGATCACGTCTTGACCCTGACATCACAAATCTATGACATCACAACAATGTGATCGGTCCCTTGCAGTGTTGAACATGGACCCAAGTTTATTTCGATGATCCAGGAACAACACCAACACAGGGATATTGGGTGCATTGGATACCACAACCTGCACTGGGTCTACAACTACTAGAAATGTTCTAATGCAGCCCACTTGCCCACTGCGAATGCGATGCAACATTAGCTGTGCTAATCACATTAGGCATGTTCCTTATGACTAATTTGTTAGCTGTTTTTAAACAAGAGAAACCCTTATTGACTAGAAAACCCTCAAAAAACATTTAGAACATCCCTTCAATCGTCCAAGTTAAACATTAATCACGCCCCTCATTAAACAAATCAAATGTGGCTGAAATATGCAGCACGTTGACCCGAATATACTGTTGCACAAAAACACGCAGTGTCAGATCAGTTTGCAGAGTTTGGCTAACCTTATCAGTGCTAGCACCAGAAGCCTTGGTTTCTTCTTTGCTAGCGTCTACACCCTGGTGCAGAACAATTTTACGCATCGGTTCAACTGCTTTTGTTATATTCTAGTTATATTTTATCCTGATGAAGCCGACAGCCAGGCGCTCATTTTTGTTTTTACATCAAAGTGCAGCAAAGGAGCGCTAGCTAACACGGCTGCCATTGATTTGTTTTCAACCTCCGTTTGTTTAAAACTTACATTCAGAGGGAGCGAGAGAGGGGGCTAGTGATGTTGTAACATCTTTAAACTAGCAGCTTAGACGTTAATAAAATGATAATAACAATAATACAGTATTTCTGGTGCTAATGCGTCGATGTTAGCAGTGTTAAAGCGTCTGGTCAGCATACTTTGAACCAAAGAGTTCACAGGTTAAAGAATGGTTAACGGTCAGGTAACGTACTTAATACTTGACTCTCGTTACCACAAGTTGCACAATTTGATCTGGTTGCCACATCGCTGCTAGTTTATTTGTGTTTGCGTGCTCCATTTCGATGGAGTCGAACTCTGCACTCTTGCAACAGATCATTTTAACTCAAACCATAATTTTTCCACCCCTAAACCTAACCAAGTAGTTTCAGTGACTAAGCCTAACCAAACAGCATCTGAAAGCCGCTCCCAGATGAGACTCATCTGAGCAAAAGTCTGTGTTTTTATGGCACCCACGAAACTCCCCTGTATGCAGTTTCAGGAATGCTCACAGGGATCCTTTAAGACTGTTGATGTGGTCATGTTGTTGGAGGACTGGTTGTTTTTGTTGTATCCTTGAGCGTGTTTGTGTTGCCCTCTAACTGAACTAAAAAGGTGGAGGACTGGTGTCTTTACTGCCTCCTGAATGTAAACATTATTTTTGCTTAAAAACGAAGCAGACGATCTCTATCAAACCGCAGAGCTGTTTTGGTCTGAGTGTTTTCTGCCTCCTTGTCACCTCCTTGCTTTTGTGTGTGTGTGTGTGTGTGTGTGTGAGCGAGAGAGAGAGAGAATCGATAGTGAGTGACAGGTGGGAGGGTTGCTGATGTCGGAGTGTTATTCTGGTCTCTCCTTATCACGACAGGCTGTTAGAGCCCACACACACACACACACACATACCGATGATGGAGGTCGCATTGTCTGAAACGCAGGGGGAGAAAAGTCGTTTTGGTTTGTTGAAGCGTTGCAGCTTCACACACTCTCGCAGAATAACATCCGCACACACTCAGCGTGAACTCCTTTCATCAATTTGCTGTTTTTCATTCTTTTACATGGGGCATTAAGTTCTTTTAATGGAGCACAGTGGTTTGTAAGACACACAGTCGAATGTGGTCAGTCGCTTTGCCTTCTGCCTGAGGTGTGTGTGTGTCTGTGTGTGTGTGACGGAGTAGAAAGCACAAACAGAGCTATCAGTTGTCACACTGTGTCAGGTTACATCTGTGTGTGTTTGTGTATCTTGTTCTTGTCATGTGTGTCCTTCTGATGCTTGTGTGCGTGTGTGTTGTTTCTGTTGGTGTGATGTTTCCCACGCACGTGTGCGCGCATGTGTGTCTGGTTTCAGCTCCGCTTTGTGCTGTTGGTTAATTGATAAAGGTTAAAGCGTTGGCCGACGGGGAGCTGAGGTCACCTCGCTGCAGTGTGACAGTGCGCGTTAGCAGCCAGGAGGTGACCAATCAGACGTAATCTTAACACATTGCATTAATCAGATTGATCCGCGACAAAGAGGTGCTTTTTTTCCACCCTTTTTTTCTCGCAGACAGGCACAAAAATTTCGAGTTTGTTTAGAGGTCTCTTATAATCGCCACCCAGTATGAGAGCTGCTTCTGAGTTTTATTGTTGTTCATTTATTTGATTTTCTGAAAGCATCTGCTCACATTAATGCACACTGTAAGCCCGACAGGTCAGTTAGAGTGCTGCTTTTCACCTGTCTAACTGTAACTGGAGACGCCACAATACCAAACATGTGGCCGTTGGTACTAGTCCAACTGAAAGAACGTGATCCTCAGGTCCAAACAATCTGTAACGTGTCCCTGATAATTTGACTCGCACACAGAACAGCAACAATTACGTCTCGTGTTTTTCTTTCCAACAAAATAGTTTCCATTTTTAAAGATGTAAAAGGAAACGGGCTACAGTATGATCTGCAAAACCTTAACTCATGAAACTAGTGTTCAACTCCAATGTGGCAGCACAGAGCTTTTCCTCCATCAGGGTTTCCAGTGTGATGAGTCCCACTGGGCAAGGAGCGACACTAAGACAGCAACTACCAACTAACCACTAACTAACCTAAAGAGTTACACATATGAGTATCTGAGAAATTTTAGTTCTTGTTAACACATAATTGAGAATATCAGATTTTAACTAATCGCAATCTGGATTAGAGCCTGACCGATATCTTAAAACTGATACTGATACCAATATTTGGTGGTTTTAAAATTTCCCAAACGATGTGTGTTATGTGTGGCTAATTATGAGTAAGCTAACATGCCAGTGCAGTTTAAAAATATTCTTGTTTTATTGTCAAAGCAAGTTGTGGATTGCTCGTTTACGCTCCGGATCAGCTGGTTGTTGTTTTTGCAGCGTTCCAAAGAGTGCCCTCTGGTGGCCAAACTGTGCAACATCAGTATTCACAACATGGTTATTCCTCCCATCTCTTCTTTACTTTCTTGATTTTCATTTATCGTTTCATTCATTTACAATATACTGGTGCTGGGTTATTAGAAATAAGGAAAGTATCAATATTTGATTTATTTTGTTCATCCGGCCGATTGACCAATTTGTTTATACCGTAGCAAGGTGTCTGTTGGTTGCTCTATCTGTCCACTGTTCAAAACAATCACTACTCCTGCTATCTTCCTTATTTAGTCAGATTTGGTCACACTGATCGTGTAATTGATCTTCACTCAAACTGCGGACAAGTCACACTTGTCCTTTTATGGCAATAACCTGTCAATAATGATGGATTGTTAACTGGTTGGGCCATTGTCGTTTGTGTTTTGTTTGTACGTTGCTTTGACTTCATGTCTAAAAACACCAAAAATGTAATTAAATGCCAGTTAAATTCAACCCAGTCTCTTACAAATTAATATCTAAATATTTCTGAAATGTTTTAGATGTTGTGATTTTTTTCCAGTTAGTGAGCTTGACTATAATTGCTAAAGGGCATGCAAACCTCACCATTTTCGTATCGCAGACTCAGGGTTGTGTAGGTCCCTGTATTTTAGCGAGTGAAAGCAGTTTGCTTAAGGTTTAAAAAAATCTGGTAATTTTGATTTAACACAAGTAAACACAGTCTGTGTTTTGACTATGGGCTTTCTCTCCTTTAACTTCTAAATACGTGCTTTAAATTACAGTGCTGATCGCGAGCTCAACAAAGATGCTTAACACCTATAATTCGTGCTGATATTTCAGGCATTAAAGAAAAAAATGATCAAATGAACAACGATTAAACGACAGCAAAAGACTAAAAAGTGTTTTCTCTGCCCTTATCAAACTGCTGTTATCGTTTAAACACTGTCATAAAGAAAGAGAGCTGACATTTCAGTTGCCATTGAACATACATGTGGCTTGTCTTAATCATTAAATCGGCTAGCTCGCATCATGTTGATAAAACACGTAATTATGGCCACAGTTATGTTTACTCAAAAACATCTCTGTGTCGTATCAGCAGTATATAAATATTTCTGGGAGATGGGCTTAGACAACTGCACAGCTCATCTCGGATTATCGGGTTCCTCACATCCTGCGTACAGTTTGAATGTTTATCACATTTTCTATCCAGCCGCTTGATGGCTGAGTGTGTGCTTGTGCGTCTCTGGGGCCGAGGAGGTGGTTTCATGCTTCACTTACCAGGCTACCAACCGGCCAGGGCGAGCGACGCTGAGGAAAGATGCTCTCTCTCTCTCCTCCTGTTTTCTGGATGAAAACAGATAGAAGAGAGTGAAGGATCACAGAGAGGGAGGGAGAGCGTGAGGGAGGGAGGAGTGAAGATCAAAGCAAGAAATATGACCCTCTGTCACCATGGAAAAGAACTGATCCCGTGTGTGTGTGTGTGTGTGTGTGTGTGTGTGTGTGTGGACTGAACAAAATGGCAAAAGGGGAGAGGCAGGTCAACGTGTGTGTGTTGGGAAATAGATAATGTTTCACAAAGGCTGCTTCAGTCTCCAACTTTTGAGCCAGACTCCAAAAGGGGGGGGCGAGGGACACTGATAGTACTAAAGAGAGAGCGAGAGAGGAAGGAAGTTGATTTCAGCAGGAGAGCGGGAAGAATAACAAAAATACAAACATTTTCTATAACATTCTGACTCTTTTTGTGAAACGTCATCTTTTAAAACTGCTCATCTGGCCAGCTGTGGGTCAGACATGCTAAGTCTCTGCTCCCGACTGGCAGACATCTCCTATACTTAACCATTAGTTACGTAATTAGTAGCAACAGAAAAGCAGCTCTTTTAATAGTAACCTGCCTTATAGGCTGGTACATATATGGCACTGAACACTCACAGTGCTGTTGACTACATTCACACAGCGCTTTATTGTGTGTGCCCGGGATCGAGCCACCAACCATCAGAAACATCCTAACATTTCAGTCTGTGTCTGCAGTGTAATGTATATTTATTTCTGGCCTATCAGATACTGTTGGGTTGAAATGCCTAAAGTGCCCCTTGACCTTTGGTGTTCTTGTTACCCTGCTTAGTCTCAGATACAGATAGATCCTGTACTGACTGAACAATACTAGTAGCTAATTTAGTTAATTAGTAGAACTAACTTGAATAAGTAAAAGTGAAAACACGCAAATATTATAACTGTTATCATAGGCTCATTGTGATCTGGGGCGCTCCTGCTGGTACAGCCTACTTTACTTTCTCTTCATGCTGGATAATCTCCTCGCTCACTCTTTTTCCTCTTACGTGTTTCTTCTTTTAAAAGTTAAAATTGATTTTTATAGCGCCAAATCACAGCAGCAGTATGAGCAATCACTTGGCGACAGTAGGAAGGAAAAACTTCCTTTTAACATGAAGAAATCTCCAGCAGAGAACCAGGCTCGGGGAGGAAGACAGTTTATTAAAAGTTGCCATTATTATTTATTTCTAATGTATTATTATGTTATATTTGAGATTCTTTCAGATGATGCTTCTAGGATGGTTCCCCAGGTCACACACCTCTTCACCATCCCTTTCCATTACTATTTATTATTATCATCATTATTATTATTGTTTTAATTTATTCTGTGGTGTGAATTATTGCTCTTTGTCAAACCTATCAGTGGTTTTGGTCCGTCACTTCCTGTTTGTACAAAGATGTGCACAGTTATTCTCTTTCTTCTGTTTACTCTCACACCTGTTGCGACAGATGGCTGGCCGCCCCTCTGGCTGTGCATAAAGTTTCTTCCTGTTAAAAGGGAGTTCTTCCTTCCCACTGTCACCGTGTGTAAAACAGACACGGCTCATAAACTAATTTGTCACAGTCTTTGTTTTCATTTTTTTCTTTTTTCTTTTTTTTCCCACTGAATGTAAAAACACTCCAGCTCACTGTGGACAGCCGGCGAGAGCTGTAAGAAATGGAAACCATTTTTCAGATTTAGCTGCTCGGTGTGGACGCACTCCAAGTGACAGAGAGAGATCGAGGGACGGGGAGGTGAGAGAGGAGGGAGGGAGGTTGTTGTCTGCAACAAGATTATTTGATGCCTGTGAACACACACACACACACACACACACACACACACACACACACACACACACACACACACACACACACACACACAGTCTCTTAGGTGCACTTAGCAGATTGGTTTAGAAATCGCATTAGGGAGTGTCACAACAGCTTTTCCTCTCGTTCACCAGGTAATCTCTCCATCTCTCCTCCTCCTTTCACCTCCTCCTCTTCTTCTCTTTCTTTACCCTTCTTCTCCTCTTCTAGTTTTATCCTTTATCAGGTTTAATCTTATTTTCCATCCTGCACTTCTCTTAACTCCCTCCTTCTCATCTCTCCCGTTCTTTTCTCGATTCAAACCTTCAAATATTTCCACGTCATTTTCTTCTTTTCTTTCCTTTCCTCTGAGTCTCCTCCTTCTCTCCTTACTTCCTGTGTCTCTCCATCTGTTCATCATTTTTTGCCATCTTCCTCCTTTCTTCCTTTGATACTTCATTTTTACTTTTTTCTCCTCTTTCTTCCTCTCTTCCACCCGCCCTGGTCCCCCACCTCTTTTTCTCACGTTTTTTCTTTCAGTTAATCTCACTCCTCTCTTGTCCCCTTCTTTTCCTTGCAGTCATCATTCTCCAACCCGTTCCTCCTTTTCTGTCCCTCTTTACCTTCATTCCCCTATCCCAGTGTGTCTTCTCCCATCACTCCTCCTCCTCCCTTTTTTCTTACAGCTTTCCATCTGTCGCTCCTTTCCTCCTTTCTTTCCACATCTCCCGCCTTTTTTCTTTTCTCCTCGCTCTTCTTGTTGTTCTTCCTCCTCTCCTCCTCCTCCTCTTCTTTCTCCTCCCTCCCATTCTTTATTTTATTCAATCTTCTTGTCATTTACCCCTCCCTCCCTCCTCTTCCTCCACCTGGTCTTATCTCTCTATTTATTGTGACAGCTTGTCAGAGGTGTGCGTTTGTGTGTGTGTGTAGAGAGGGGAAGAAAAAGAAAAAGCGGTCGACAGATTTACAGTTTTGAGCGAGCGGCATCCGCAAACTGCAATATCAAAGCGAGGGAGAGCGAGAGAAGAGGAGGAGGAGGAGGAGGTCAGAGGCGAAGGAGGAGATGAAAGGAGAATAGAGAGGAGGAGCTGAGAGAGGGTAAAGAGAGGGCAGCTAGGGGGGATGACAGGTGATGTGTGTGTTTGTGTGTGTGTGCGCGCTCTCCCACAGACAACATGTTATTAATAAAAACAGGAAGAAGACGTAATTACTATCCATTTTTAAAACACAGTGACGTGCAGATGAGAGAAAATAATTATAGCTGAAATCAATTAAAAACATGACAAGAGCATACATACATATCCGAGTGAGTGTGTGTGTCTGTGTGTGTGTGTGTCGCCCACCACTGCTCGTCATACAGAAACTTTGCCAGACAGCGTGTTATTAGCAAAAACTTTGTGTAATTTGTCATGAGCAGTGTGAAAACATGTCAGGAGCATGTGAAATTCAAAGTCACTTCTTCGTCTTCTTCTTATTGCGCGTATTTTCATTTTTTTTCTCCCCCCCTTACTTTTTATGCATGTGTGCAGCTTTTGTATGAGTGTTTAAGTTTTTATTGTTGTGCCTCTCTGTGTGTGTGTTTGTGTGTGTGCTTCACCACCACCACCACCTCCCCGCGCGTCAAAAAATCCTTCCCAGACAGCGTGTTATTAATGAAAACGTATAATAATCCATTTAAAAACATGTCATCATGATTAGAATAATAACAGTGGTTAAACTGACTGAGACGTTTATGGAGGAAGAAGTTCTCATCATTCTACCGGTGTGTGTGTTTGTGTGTGTGTTTGTGTGTGTGTGAATGTGTGTGTGAGCAAACAAACACGTTAGCGCTGCAGTTGAGTGCCAACTTCCCAAACTCCTGCAGTTTCTTCTTTTGTTTACATATAATAAAGAGATTCTGGACAAGAAAATGATGTTACAACAAGCGCTGTTCACCAAATAAAGTTTGGAATTTGACAACTTGGTCATGTAAATTATATATTTTTCCTTCTCTCGTCTCGTGAGGGGATGAAGTCTGTACCTGCAGTTTGAAGTCTAACATGTGCAAAAAATAAAACAAGATCCCGAGGATTTAGACTCGAATACTTTCTCTGTTAGTCAAAGTTTTGCTCCGTTAAGTCAGTGAGTTTCTCAAGTGATGTAAAACGTAAGGAAACTGCTCATATAGTCAGGTTGCCGGACTAAATGCATCCAGATGCCTGCACTAAAGAATCTAGTATGTATTTAGGAACAGGTGACACGTAACACAGGCATTTAAAGAGCTTTTACAGGATCATATTTCATAATCATGAGAGTTTTTCATTAGCTTCTTATTGTCAATAAATTCTATATCTTATTCCTCGGTGACATAAACCTAATTTTTACTGTCAAAAACTGTAGATCAGCCGCACTTCCACTGTTCTGCTGCCCCGAATACTCACTACAGCATCATATTTGTATTGATCTGCAGCTGAAGCGTTACACAATATGGACAAAAGTACCGGGCTAACCCGCTTCATCTTTGAATGCAGGTGTTTTGAGTCCCTTTGCCACAGGCATGCAGTCTGTCTTTACAAGCACTTATGAAAGAACGGGTCGTGCTAAAGAGCTCGCTGAGTGTGATGCTGTGATCGGATGCCACCGTGGCAACAAGTCAGTTTGTGACATTTCTTCCCTCTTATATATTCTACAATCAGCTGTAAGTGATAAGATCACAAAGTGGAAGTGTTTATGAACCACAGCGGCTCAGCCTCAAAGCGTCAGACCACATAAAGTTACAGCGCGGAGCTGCAGAGTGTGTAAAAGTCGCCAGCGCTCTGCCAGCTTAAAGCTCCAAACCTCCTCTGGCATTAACAGCAGCACATAAACTGTAAACCAGGAGCTTCATGCCATGGCAGCTCCTGTAGGTGTCATGTGTAGGTGTTTCAGTACTTTTTGTCCATATAGTGCAGACCCCAACAAATGTACCATTTCCTCCAGTTTGGTTAAACGCAGCTGTGCTCAGCTTTGGTAAGAAATAATTAAATCTGTAAGAATTTAAACTTCATATTTTAAAGTTGTTGTGAATTTGTATCTTAAGTAAGAAATAATACGTTTAGGGTTTAAGAACTTTAATGACTATCTTCCTTCATGGGCCATGTACTATGCAGCCCAGTTGGGCAAAGCCAGTAAAACCAGTGGAAAGTACAACGAAACAGACATTTATAAAATACACGAACAACCTCAAATGTCTTAATTTTCCCGTATTTTGTTGTTTTTTTTACTACAAATAAAAGCAAAGAAATGCGTTAGCACGGCTCCTCGATTGAAACCCACCAAACTGGGACAAATGAACAGTTCGAAAAACAAAAACTCTGAGATGATGCTGAAGATCACCAGTGAACCACTTCGGAGTAGGTTCAGGGTTAGGTTTGTAGTTTAACCGCATGCATAGTTTCAGAAACGTAATCGCAGCTCTTTAACATTCATTTTGATCCTGCAGTTCTTCTGTCACTGGACTCTCCTGTGCGTATGGCAAACAGGTAACAATACCATGCATACGTCCTCCCACACTTTCAAAAAATGTTTCTAACCTCCTCTCACACTTTAAAATTCTCATTTCACTGAAGTAGTTTTCATGCTTCAGTAAAATATGTTGTATAAATTGATATAATTAGTTCCAATTTTTTGTGCATGGCTAACACGATATTATTCTGTTTATTGTTCTGCTTACGGTGTATACTAATGTGAATGAGATGTACGTTTAGGTGCTTGTTATTATGCCAAAATAACACATTTCCTATGAAACACTGCTAGTGCTACACACTTTACTTTCTAAATTAATTGTATGTGCTGTAAAGCAGCTTAGTATGTTCTCTATTTTAGTTTCAGCGCGACTGCTTCATCTATCCTTTAAGATCTTTGTAGCAAGTCCTCAATCAAACCTAGGATCTTCAGTCTTCATATATGAGCTTGTTAAACTTTGCAGCACCTGCACATTAGCATTTTTTTTTAAATACATTTTTACCACTTTAAGGCTTCCTCAATTCACAGCTTCACCTGCAGGGAAAAAGCTCTCATTGTGAAAACAATGTTTGTTATCCCAGCTATGAGCTTGTCATTTAGTAGCAGCGTGGTGTGTATGTGTGTTTGTATGTTAATTTATCTATGCATGCTATTGCTTATCACATGCTTTGTGTGTGTGTGTGTGTGTGTGTGCAGGCACACATGCTGTCGTTTTGATAGCTTGTCATTGAAGCGATCCGGTCCACTGTAATTTTCTACTCCAAGAAAACAATGCAACAATACATGCTTTGCTGTCATAAAAAGACTCAGCGCTCTGTGTGTGTTTGTGTGTGTGTGTGTGTGTGTGCGTGCGTGTCCATGCTTGTGTCAACTGGACTTGTGCAACGTCTTTATGTCTTTCAGGTTCTGTTTTCTCTCATTTTTTCTCTTTGCTTTATGTTTTCTCTTGTATCTATTTTTTTTTCACCTGCTGCTTGAATGTTTGACGTATTGGTGTCACCAATAAATCATTGCATGAAAGTGGGGAAAGAGGGACAGGTAGAGCAGAATTAGACACGCAGTGGATGAAAGGAGGTTTGTCATGAGATTTTCCTGGAAAAGGTGGAATGATAAAATCAGTTTTAGAGTCAATTTTGGTCTTGGGTGTAACTTTCAAAGAAAGTTTTGTTGTTCTTTTCCAAAGCTGATCCTTATTTTTTCTTTCTTGAATTGCTTTTTAAGTCAGCTGAGTCTTCATTGAAGTTGATGCAGTGAAGTTAATCATTAAAAAGTAGGTATCATTAAAAAGTTTAATGATTTAATGATTAAAATTCTTGTATGTGTAGAAAAAATAACACAACTGTACATTAGCCATATTTTCTATCTGCAGCCTGGCAGGTTGATGAATTGTATGAACATTTAGAAAAACATCCTCAGAAAAGCCCATAAACACATAGTGGTAAAAACAATGACATAAAACATGAAAAACATAAATAAAAAGTTACTTTTAATGATGATGTCTGTGTGAAATCAAAGTCAACCAAACAAACATGTGAATCGCCTGCAGGAATGCAATAAAGTGAAATTAAACTGCAGCTTAAAGCCAGTAAAATCACATACTGCAACCTGACATAAAAGCACAGTGGGACCAATAAAACCACATACTGTAAGATGAAAGACTGCTGAAATATAGAGCAGTCATGCATAAAGACCAATACTGTTCATTCATTAACTCAGTTTTAATTATGGTGGTGGGCAGTTTAGTGTACAATTATGGTTTTGTAGAGCGTTTATAAGTTAAAGTGGACCATTCTGGACACTTATTTGCTCCTATAACTAGCTGGCTGTTTCCTGTTTTAACTAGACCACCTTTTAAATACAGCTCAACTCTTTCATCTTGTCTATAGTGTTGCAGGTAGAAGTTATGCTAGAAAGCCTGGTGCCAGTCCATACTGCAGTAAGTAATGGATTTCATTACTGAACTCAGTTAAACAGTTTAAATTAAGAATGTTTACAAAAATTAGAAGGTTTGTTGGCATTAATTTTAATTAATTCAGCCATCAATTGGTTGCACTGCACCAAAAAATTTCTTAGGATTGGTTTGGTTGCTAGCAGGTTGCCATCGTTGCCCATCGTTAACATGAAGATGTTGACTAGCCACAAATTTAATGATGATATTTACTTTCTAAGTAAAAGGTAGAAACCAACACATTACTTTGAAGGGAGAGTTTCTTAGTCTTTACTATTGCTTGGCAAATATTGGAAAGTGTTGGCAAGTGTAGTACTTGTCATCTTCATGCAAAATATGGGTAACTATGGCGATCTGCAAGAAATCAAAGCAAATGTATGGGGATTTTTGGTAGAGCATCATACACCTATTTACAAGCAATTTCACCGAGTGATAAAAAGCAACCAATTCCCAGCTGGTTTGGGAATACACTTTTCCCCTCGTGACAGAGGGACACCGACTGGTCTCTAGGCCTGTGTGGCCTGGGCCTAAGCTGGCAGTGTTGAGGTAGATCATCTCATTGGTTCAGTATGCAGAAAATATGAAAATAGAAAATATTTCATTAAAAATGTTTAATTAAAACTGGTGAAGACTAATTTTCACTGGGAACTTGGAGTGTTCGAAGGGTAACCCAAACTACTCTAAAATTTTCTGCTAATTTGTCTTACTAGCATATCTCCAAAGGTTGCTTCTGTTCATCTGGACGTAGCTTTTTGTGGGAGAAACGTTTCATCACTCATCCAAGTGACTTCTTCAGTCTCAGCTGACTGCAGGTTTCCCCAATCTTATAAACAGTACATTTGCATAATGACTGAAACCAGCACACTGAAGGAACAAAGGGCTGGGAGGTCAGCCTGATCTCCCAGCCCTCTGCATCCAAGTGGCTGAAGAAGTCACTTGGATGAGTGACGAAACGTTTCTCCCACAAAACGCTACATCCAGATAAACAGAATCAACCTTTGGAGATTTACTTACCTGGATGATTGAGCATGCATCAAGACGTCTTACTAGCATACTTATTGATAACTTGTAAGTGCTCGTACTGTATTGCTCTACATCTCTACTAGGTGCTGGTATAAATGAGGGAAAACGTACATTTTAAGTCTTCTCATAAACTTTGTTTTTGTAGCTTAAATACAGTTTAAATAGTCCAAGATCACAGCTTTAATTTGAACCCACATATACCGAGACCTTTATTATATTCCCAAGTAATGTGTGTAGCTTCATAGCAGTGTCAGCTAACACCAAGACACAAGGTCAATAAATTAATAAATTCAAATATTCATCTGATTAAATTAATGTATGAATTCGGTGTGTTTATTGGTTTGAAAGGTTTATTTTCATTAGGTGGTAATCAAGCAGGCTGTTTTTAAATTACCATAATCTGATAATAAAAGACTGAGTAATATAGATTCAGTCACTGGAAGTCCACTAACCAGGCTTAGTTTAACTCTTAACCAATTTTATGAGCTCTTGTAGACATCTGACATTTTAGAGTCCAAGCAGATAGCAGCTAAGCTCAGAGTTTAGCCACAAATACAAGCTGACACAAATCAATGAATCAGGGACTGAAGGTAATCAAAATCAATTTGCTTTAAATAAAAAGCCTTCAAATCTTAATCAAATGTATAAAATCTTTAACACGGCGGACACAGCAATTTAACACCAGCAGAAAACGGTTAAGCTAGGGGGCTCTGTGCTAATCTGAGGCTGCATTAATCATTGATTCGGTGTCTGCCGGTAATTGATATGTAAATAGCATGTTTAACCTTCATTTACATGTGTGTTTGTGCCGAAGTCGCACACAAATGAGTGTGTGTGTTTGTGAGAAAGCCGGAGCGAGTGTGGGAGTGCAAGAGGCATGTTGAAGGAGGGGCGGGGGGTCGCTTCCAAGTTACAAAAGAAGTTAATTAAAAATGAAAAAAGAGATCGAAGGGAGGGAGGAGGAGAGGGAAGACGGGAGTGGACGGAAGCAGTCGGGGGTGGATGGAGCGGGAGGGAGGGGAAAAAAGAAAAAAAAAGGAGGGAGGGAAGCAGTGTTTTATTGAAAACGGGTGGACAAACAGTGTGTAATTGGCTGGGGCCGCAGGGGCTAAAGGAAAGGTTCAAAGAGAGGAGAGAGCGATAGAGAGCAAATTAACAGATAGAGGAAGAAAGATGAAGGGGAGGAAGAGGAGGAAAGGAAAGAGATGACAAGGGAGAAAGACAGGGAAAAAAGAAATGGTTGACTCAGAGAAAGATGAGATTGGTGAATAGAAGAGTGAACTATGTTGCTTGGCCAAAAGTATGTGGACAGTATAACACCAGTGCATGGTTGTTAAACGTCTTCATTCTAAAGCAGAGGTATAAATCCTCTGCTGGAGAACCCTCCTGTCATCTGGGAAAGTTGACCAATAGATTCTAGGAGACTTACCTCCACGAGTGTGTTGTTTCAGCTTTGAGTGAGATAATAACAGACAATCCAAGTAGCCTGGTTTGAGTTATGGATCAATGAAGTTTGGAAGATTTATCCATCTTGTTATGTTGGACGTTGCACTTCATTTGGACAAAGTTATCCATTGATTTCCGGTCTTGAGGTCGCACTTAAATTTGGCCTTTCAACTCTCCCAAGGTGTGGGAGGATGTTGAGGTTGGTTCTTTGTAGAAGTTAGTCAAGTTCTCAAACTCTACTTGGAAAACATTCTGTATGGGTTTGAGTCTTTATGTAAGGCAACAAGTCCTCCAACTAAACAAGAATCTGATATCCACTAACCATCATCCCACCCGTTATCTGAAGAATAAAAGTGCAATAGTTTGAGTTCATGGAGAATAAAACGCTGTATTTTCAGATGAACTCAAAACCCAGCAAACATTCGCTCCTTGGCAGAACTATTTTATGCAATTAGGAATATGTAAATGGTCAGAAAGTTATAAAGCTTATATGTGTTTTGATAATCATCATAGGACCTATTATTATATATTTGTTGTTAATTGACGACTCTTGATTAAAATAGCTATTAGAGTCCTTCTCTGAGGGACATTACAATGCTGTTTTCTGCCGTTTTCTAGCTCTTTCAGAGCTAAAATGAAATTTTGAGTTAGTATCTTAAAAAAATCAACTCACTAAGAGTCTGGAACTTTTGTCTTGCCGATGAGTAACTTAAAATTTTCAGATACATATTTTGAGAACCCAAAAAATCTGGGGGAACAAATTGTAAAAATCAAATCTTGACTTACAGACAACAACAACATTTTTTCCAGAGGTGGAAACAAGCGTCCACACATAGATGATAACAGCAGTCACATTTGGACAGTTTCATCCGGAATTTCTATTGATGCCTGCAAAGTCTTTGGCTCCACATCTCGTCTCACACTGGGCTGTTTAGCTTCATCTCAGATAAATCTAAAAAAATAATAATAAAAAACGAGGGCAGTCCAACTACTAGTTTAAGTGTAGTGACTGCCCCTCAGGTATATAAGCTTTATTAGCATGTGGTACATGCATGTCTGTGTGCGCACGTGTGTGCTGACGAAGGTTTATCAGATTCTCAGGGGGCGAGGGGGGAAAAAGCCAGAAGAAAGAGAGGTAAGGGAAAAAGACGGGAGGACGGAGGTATTCTCTCACTCCCTGTCTGATTGAATGGAAGCTGAAAGGTCGCGACCTCTTTCTAAACACTCCACGGTTCTCAGCATTAATCAAATAACACTCAAACACACGCACACACACACACCCTGAAAAACACACACACAATCCTGCGCTGACCTTCACATACTTGCATTCATGCACACCGATCACGCATACATTTAAAAAAAAACACACACACACACACACAGTGATACACAGGCTTACGTAGGCAGATGCAAATAGTGGGGTGGCTTGCATGTGACCCCCCCCCCCCCCCCACACACACACACACACAGAGACACACTCTATCAGGTGAATTTCGATGGGATTATACACGCATGTGTCACTATATAAACAGTGTGAAATATCCTGTATGTGTGTTTGTGAATATGTTTCTCTTAGTCTGCATCTTCTTTGTGTGTCTTCCTTCATGTGTATATATATATATATATATATATATATATATATATATATATATATTTGTGTGTGTGTGTGTTTGTGTGGTCGTAACAGTGACATCTGCACCGTTGGCTAAACAGCTTGCGAATATGCTGATAAAAACAACGCCGGCAGCCAAATTTACAACACCTATAAAACACACTCCTCTCTCCCTCACACACACAGACAGAGGCTCACACATACGTAAACACACACACGTACACTCAGAGGGCGTATTATAGTGAGATTTACGGTGTGTCTGTGTGTGTTTGGGTTTATTGCAGTTTACAGGACGGCAGGAGCGTCTGTGTAAGCAACAACTACTATCTGTGTGTGTGTGTGTGTGTGTGTGTGGGAGAGAAGTGTGTGTTTTGTTTTAAAAGGACATCCAGACTCAGAATTTGACTGTAAGACTTTATTTTGTTTTGGTCGCAATTAAATTATATGTTCGTGTTCCTTTTTCTCTTGTCGTTCCTTTTTGTTTTGCAGTTGTTCATCACGCGCAGCATTTGTCGCCACTTCTGACCTTTTGAGCTGTTTTAATATTGTGTGTTTTTCTCTGTTGGTTCTAAATTTAATGGGAACATGATAGTTTGTTATCTGTGTTCTTATATTAGTAGGAACGACTGAAGGTTTCGTGTCGTCACCTCGGTCGACAGTTGGCTGCAGTAATGTGCTGAGGACGTTAGCGATGTGGTAGTAAAGGCCAGGACATGATGACTGTAAAAACGTAGATTTACAGTGCAAGCAGGCAACAACAACAACACAGCTCTGTCAGCAGACCTTAAAAGGAGACATTGTATGTATATATATATATATATATATATATATATATATATATATATATATATATATATATATATATATATATGCATGAGTACTGGTCACAGTGGTTTGATAATACATTGTTCTTTACCACACAAATACACATGAATCAAAGTCTAAACATACCATAATTAATATAATGACTACGTTAGTACTTACTTTGAGGATATGAAGTTAAATGACAGTCCCATGAGTCTTTGTGTTTGCAGAAGAAGTTTACATGCACCACTTCTCATTATGTGGGGTAAAAAGTACAGTTAAATTAATACAAGCAAGTCAAGTTCAAAAAGTACTATAAATTGCAAAGCTGGTGGGATAAATCGCAGGAAGTTGGTCATTCTTGAATGTTAATCCTTTTCACAGAGATAAGAGGGAACCAGGTCTTGTTTAAGTCTAGTCACAAATAATACTGTATATGGGTAGGAACCCAAAGCAGAGCATCTGAACAGAAGGTAAATATTAAACATTTCCTCCCCTTCCTTAATCAGGATCGCCATTGTGCCATCCGGCAAGGCACTGACCTCCCAGCTTCCAGAGCGATCTGCAGCTCAGTGTGCCTGTGAATGTGTGGGAGTGTGAGAGCGTGCAACAGGAAGTCATTAGAAATGAGCGTAAACATGCTCATGAAACATTTTTGCTGGATAAATACGGCACCATTCTCAAAAAGAGTCAGTGCACTCGGAGCAGGAATAAAAGGCCATGTGTGTTTATGCAGCCCTATATCAGGAGCTCTTAGCCCTGTTTTTCCAGCATGTAACCCACACTGAGTAAATTTAGCCTCAGCCTGGGACTTGGACAGAGACAGAACACACGTGGCTGTCAGGATTGAGTGGACCAAAGCTTGTAACCTGCTGCGTTTTATAAGAGACCATCAAGTGCATACCAATTAACCAAATGCTGTTTTTTTATGTCAACAATGTAAAAGAAAATAGCTGAAAATTCACCTTCCAGTGCTCATGAGTTGACAAGAATGCAACACGCAGTTTGGACACCTGGCTGAAAGCATACATGACAGGTAATCATCCCTCTACAGGCTTGAAATGTGGCTCTATAACGGTGCTAGTGGCAGCCTGTTTTTGGAGTACAAAACAAAACATAAATATATACTTTTCAGTCCACTTCTGAAGCCACATATACTGTATTTATTCTAATGTTTGTATTATGAAGGTTTTATAGGAACGAGTACCCTGGCAAGTACCTCGGCGTTTATGGCTACAGATAGTTTGTAGCACCTGTCTGTAGGTACTCCTGCATCATAAGAAGAATATAAGAAAACAGGCAGTAAATGTATATGAAAAGAGCCAGTAAAAAACACTAGAAACCTACTAATTTGATGTACCCCCACATGCTGGACTCAAGCATCCCGTCATCCACACTGCTTCTCATGCTCAAATGTATGTAACTACTCTAAATAAACGTTATTTGACTTCAAAATCATTTAAATGGCATTTCCTAAAGCAGTCAAACTGTCATTGTTTAGGTCTGTTTTGTCTAAACTATAAATACATTCATGTAAACCAGGGGGTTGTAAACTTTATCCGGCATGCTGCACTATAGAAGCCAAAAAGAAGCTTCCCACACCCACATTTTTTTAATGGTCATTACCATTAAAAAAGAATCCAGAAAATTCATGTACGTAGTGAAGAAGGACATGCAGAGGGTTGGCGTGACAGAGGAGGATGCTGGGATAGAACAAGATGGAGGCTGATGATCTGCTAAAGGGAGCGGCTGAAACAACGAGAAGAAGAAGACCAGTAAAAAAAAAAAACATTTAGTTAAAGGTCATCAGAAAGCATCCGAAAACTATTTTTATTTATTATTCTGTATTTTCAGAAACATAGTTATGTAAAGCTTCAGTTACACATGCTTAGAGATTGAAACCCTGCCAACCAGCGTGTATTCCCCAACCTGTTGGTGAGTGGTTGTGATTTTAACTAATCTTTTATGAGATCATTTTAATTCCATTTATGTTTTATATTCATTTGAACTTTTCAGGTATTTACAATTTTTTATGAATCCATTTCAGGTTCATGTGTACACCTTTTCGTTGCTTTACCCTCTTTTCCACAAGTACCTACAGTATTTGCCTCGGCTCGTCTTAACTCTGTTTGGTTTTTAGGGTTTTCCATTAGTTGGTAGTACCTGATACTAGGTACTTATTTTTGTACCTACTTAGCTGGGGTTCCAAGTGAGCTGAGATGATTGGCCATTGGTGTCACTTGATCAGTCATAAGAGCAAAACTGCCATGTTTAAAACCCATGCCCCCCGAGTCTGACAAAAAGCCATACAGCGCACATCTCCACCAAAGCAGCTGGATAGCGTAGTGGTTAGACTACACGCCTTTGGAGCAGAGGATCGCAAGTTCGATTCCTGCCTGGGGTGTCTGTATCCAGTAAGGGTCTTAAGGCTAGACCCCCTATGCTAAGCGAGCCTACCGCAGACATGAGCGAGACAGATAAATATGAAGGCATGCCGGCTCGGACGTCGCCCGGATCAACAAGGTCCGCGTCAGGTGTTGAGGAACCAGGGCACCCTGACGACAAGTGGGCTACTGGAACAAGAAGGCATCGGTGGGCAAGAGACGAAAACAGGAGTCAGGACGCCAGGTCAGGGGGGAGATATCATCACCCCCACCCGAGACTGGGTACATAGCCCCAAGTGCGATAGGAGAAGGATCATACTGAGAAATAGGATCATGGCCAAGCTTGAAACCTGGATCCCCCGTAGCCGGTTACCAAGATTATGTGAAGTACCCTCAGAAGGTCTGCTAGATGATGTTAATGCAGCACTACGGACGATTACCGACACTAACAAACTAACAAACTGTTAGTGAGATGCTTGGCTACAAGCTGAACAGCCACAAGGGGCAGTACCCTCCATGGAGAAGGAGGCTAGAGAGCAAGATCAAAGCAGCACGGAGTTGCAGAAAGGTGCGGCAAAGAAGGTGCATAAGAAATACAGCAAACTGTCCATACCTGAGGCCTTGGAAACTGCCAAGCAAAGACTCACAGCCTTGGCCAGCCGCTTGAGGAGGTACACCAGAGAGATAGAAGGCAGGAGAATAAACCAGCTGTTCTCCACAGAACCAGCAAAGGTGTACTCTTAGTGGCAAGGGAACAATAAGAGAACAGCACCACCAAGGCTGGAGTCGGAGCAATACTGGAAGAGCATATGGGAGCAGGACGCAACCCATAACGGCAATGCTCAGTGGCTAGTGGATCTGAGGGCAGACCATAGCGACCTCCCTGAACAGGGACCAGTAACCATCACAGTGGCAGATATCCAAGAAAGGGTCTCCAGTATGAAGAGTTGGACAGCACCAGGGCCCGACATGGTTCACGCCTACTGGCTGAAGAAGCTGACTGCACTCCACGAGCGTCTGGCAGCACAAATGAACCAGCTGCTAGTTAACGAGAGACACCCGGAATGGCTAACCGAAGGTCGAACGGTCCTGATCCCCAAGGACCCCAAGAAGGGACCGGTCCCATCCAACTACCGACCAATAACCTGCCTCAGTACTACATGGAAGCTCCTGTCAGGCATCATATCGGCTAAGATGAACAGGCACATGGGTCAATACATGAGTGGGGCACAGAAAGGGATTGGCAAGAATACCAGAGGTGCAAAACACCAGCTACTGGTAGACAGAACAGTCAGCCGAGACTGCAAGACCAGACTGACCAACCTGTGCACTGCCTGGATTGATTACAAGAAGGCCTATGACTCAATGCCCCACAGCTGGATCCTGGAATGCTTAGAATTGTACAAGATCAACAGGACCCTAAGAGCCTTCATCAGGAACTCAATGGGGATGTGGCGTACAACACTAGAGGCCAACTCCAAGCCCATAGCACAAGTCACCATCAAGTGCGGGATCTACCAAGGAGATGCTCTGTCCCCACTGCTGTTCTGCATAGAGATCATTAACAAGACTGGCTACGGATACCGACTACGGAACGGAGCAGTTGTCAGCCACCTCCTGTACATGGATGACATCAAGCTGTATGCCAAGAGTGAACGAGACATCGATTCACTGATCCACACTACCGGGCTATACAGCAATGACATTGGAATGTCGTTCGGACTGGAGAAGTGTAGTCGAATGGTAACGAAGAGAGGAAAGGTAGTCAGAACTGAGGGGATTGAACTACCAGAAGGCAACATTGCAGACATAGAGGACAGTTACAAGTACCTGGGGATCCCGCAGGCGAATGGGAACCATGAAGAGGCCGCTAGAAAGGCTGCAACCACCAAGTACCTGCAGAGGGTCAGGCAAGTCCTGAGGAGTCAGCTGAACGGTAAGAACAAGATCCGGGCCATCAACACCTACGCCCTGCCCGTGATCAGGTACCCTGCTGGGGTAATAGGCTGGCCAAAGGAGGAGATAGAAGCCACTGACATAAAGACAAGAAAGCTCCTTACCATGCATGGAGGGTTTTACCCCAAGTCCAGCACCCTGAGGCTGTACGCTAAGCGGAAGGAAGGGGGCCGGGGACTGGTGAGTGTCAGCACCACAGTCCAGGATGAGACAACGAACATCCAAGAATACATTGGGAAGATGGCCCCAACTGACCGAGTGCTCAGTGAATACCTCAGGCAGCAGAAACCCAAGAAAGAGGAGGGAGACGAGGAACCATCATGGAAGGACAGGGCCCTGCACGGTATGTACCACCGGCAGATAGAGGAGGTGGCTGACATCCAGAAATCCTACCAGTGGCTGGACAAAGCTGGACTGAAAGACAGCACAGAGGCACTAATCATGGCAGCACAAGAACAAGCTCTGAGTACAAGATCCATAGAGGCTGGGGTCTATCACACCGGGCAAGACCCCAGGTGCAGGCTGTGTAAAGATGCTCCAGAGACAATCCAGCACATAACAGCAGGGTGCAAGATGCTAGCAGGCAAGGCATACATGGAACGCCATAACCAAGTGGCCGGCATAGTGTACAGGAACATCTGTGCCGAGTATAACCTGGAAGTCCCGAGGTCAAAATGGGAGATGCCCCCAAGGGTGGTGGAGAATGACCGAGCTAAGATCCTGTGGGACTTCCAGATACAGACGGACAAAATGGTGGTGGCTAACCAACCGGACATAGTGGTGGTAGACAAACAGAAGAAGACGGCCGTAGTGATCGATGTAGCGGTTCCCAATGACAGCAATATCAGGAAGAAGGAACACGAGAAGCTGGAGAAATACCAAGGGCTCAGAGAAGAGCTCGAGAGGATGTGGAGGGTGAAGGTGACGGTGGTCCCCGTGGTAATCGGAGCACTAGGTGCGGTGACTCCCAAGCTAGGCGAGTGGCTCCAGCAGATCCCGGGAACAACATCGGAGATCTCTGTCCAGAAGAGCACAGTCCTAGGAACAGCTAAGATACTGCGCAGGACCCTCAAGCTCCCAGGCCTCTGGTAGAGGACCCGAGCTTGAAGGATAAACCGCCCGCAGGGGCGAGATGGGTGTTTTTTTTTAATATATATATATATATATATATGTGTATATATAGATGTATTATATATAAGAGAGCTTTATTGGGTGAGAAAATCATACCATGTCATAACTGCTTTAAGTCATACAGAATAGATATCAGAGCCTTAAACAGGCTGACTTCTGTTAAATGGGTCAAACTGGGCAGAAAGTATACAAACACATAACATCCTTATAGAATATGATGTAACACTATAGATCAACTTACGTCAGAATATATAAAGCATATAAACAATTACAGCAATATGATGCAACAAACACAGCAGTGCTACTAATCCAAAATACTCAAAGGTTCATAGAACTGAAACAAACAGTTATTTTTAGGTCCATTCTGCTGCTGATACATACTTTATGTTTCTGAATATTAAACTTGTTGCTGCCTTTCATAGTGTGTAACTTGAAGGCCCTGAGTACTTTCTCCCACACTGAAAACACTGGGATGATAAAATTATTTGAACATTACCTAATAAGACTGATTCAGGACAGACAATTAGTTATGTTAAACTTTCCTAGCAGTCCTTCACAAACAGGGAACAGTCTGTCTATTCTCTCCATCTGTCAGCTGCTGCTGGCTCTTCCTCCTCCTCTTCCTCACACACTGCTGAGTTTGTCCTGGTGGATCATCAGGGGTGCAAAGCCTCACAGATGATGTGCAGCAGTGGGTCCCTCAGTCTGTCCTCACTCTGGACACTTGCAGTTGTCACACATGGAAATCAAATGTGTGATAAGCTGCAGGATTCAAACACAAGTGTAACTTATAAATACATGTTCATACTTTTATTCCACAATCAGAGAGAAAGAAACAGAGAGAGAGTGCAGGACAGACAGACAGGTGACAGTCTCAGGTGTACACACTGCTACAAAACAGCACAAGAGAAGGAGGATTTAGTGTTTGTGTTATTACGAAACAAGAAGAGTTCCCAGATGGTACAGTGGACACATGTGTGACTCCTGTGATTAAAGCATCTTTCTTTCAGCTTAACGAGTGAACCGTCAGCTCGTTCAAACACACGTTAAAGTCCGTTTGGCTCGACACCACCGAACAGAGGCAGCAATATAACATAGCTAACATTAACAGTGCAGTGAATCCTGCTTGTGCCGTGATATTCAGGACTGGAGAAAAAGGAGAGTGGAAAAGTACGAGTTGTCATTGAGCAGAAACGGGAGCTGGAAGCATGTAAATATAATAATAACCACTGCAGCCAAAAAGAGTGCCCGACGAGCCCAGTTGTAAGTAAGCTATTAAGACTCGACTGTACACTGTGTTCGTGTTTTCCTCTGAAACAATAAGTTCCGTTGCAGCAGCCTTTCAACACCTCTCTCTGTCTCTCGCTAGAAAACTTGATCCAGACAACAAAGTAAAGCTATTTTTCGGCTACGAGCCCGACACGGAACCCGACGTATTAGCCAGAGGTCCCTTTACTACGGTTCGGAGCCGCGGACCTTCAGTAATAGTAATAAATCACATTCATGTAGTTGTAAACAGCATGATAATATATTAAGTAATCCAAAGTATTCAGAATACGTTACTCTCATTGAGTAACGTAACGGAATACGTTACAAAATACATTTTGGGGCATGTATTCTGTAATCTGTAATGGAATACTTTTTAAAAGTAACCTTCCCAACACTGTATAATATATGTAATCTACCCTCACATCAGGACAACTGAAAGTAGCAAAATAATTGATTTAGAAGTTTATTTTTGGTCATTTTTCTGCAGAAAAAAAAGCACTTAAAAGCTCATATTATCAATACAGATGTGTAATGTTGAGTCAATATTAGCTGGACTTTTCCACGTTTGCTTAAATAACTATTGTGTGTTTTACTTTGGTCCTTTTAAGTGTTTCATACTCAAAAGTCTAATCGCTGGTGTGGAGTAACAGTTGAAATCCAATAGGATAAGCTGGTCTTTAAGGTGTTTACATGGCAGTTTGCAATAATAAGAGGCTTAAAGTGGCTGTAATTGAATTTTTGGAGTGAAAGTAAACAGTGATGGGAAGGTTTGGTGGGAATCGAGCTGCTCTGAAGATGAATATTTTCAGCCTCAAACTCGAGTCTGAAGTAGGAATGTTTGTGAATCTCTTAACTCGTCTCATGTTGCTACTCTTTTTTTCTCCCTTCCTCTCCGCCTCCTCCCTTCCTCCACTCCCCCGTCCGTCCATAACCATCTCCCTCTCTGTGCTTCAAATTAGACAATGAAAACAATGAATTTGGTGTCTGTTTCTTTCTCTCCCAGTCTCACCCTCCCCCATCTCGCTTGCCCTCTCTTGCTCACTCACGGTGACCCTGCTTCATACTCTCTTGCTCATGCCAACAACCAATACTTAACCCTTTTGTTATTCCTCTCTTTTTCTGTCTTTTACTTTTCCACTCTGTACTCGGACGTCCTTTTTTCACCCTCTTCTTTCCTTATTGGCGTCTAGTCTTTTTCTATCTGTCTCTCTCTTTCTCTCTCTTTATTTCTATGTGATTTCATGCTCCAGCTGCCCCATTATCAGTCTGTCTGAGGTTGTGTTAACACCAACAATACTGCTGCACACACACTGATAGACGGATAGATAGTCAAGTAGTCAATGAGCAGATCTGATCCCTGCAAACTGCATGTTTTATTTTTCCACTGCGGCCGATCCAAGTCGAGTTTAGACAGAAGTTAAAGCTCAACTCGAGAGAAGACTTCTGAGTTTGTCAGCTTTCTGCTTAACTTCATAACACATTTTCAGTCTCATGCAGTTTCAAAAGAATGTAATCATAAACCCGAACAAAACCCAAATTTTAACAAGTCACAGGTGTTGCGCCAAGTGGTTTCCCTTTTGTTTCCCCCCAAAAGGTCAACTTCTTAAGCTGTTTACGGAAAAAGAAGTTTGGGTTTAAAGTTTAAGTTCAACCTGAACAGAAACAGAAAAGCAAATGAAGCAATGCAGAGTTAAAAAGTCTCTAACTAATTTGTTTTGTGCTCTTAAGCAGGATTTAATCAGGACATTCTGCTGGTGTAATGTGTAACTGTGAAGCTCACAGACATGTTGTTGTCTCATCGTGTTTCTGTCTTTCTATATTTTCATTCCTGTGTTTAAGCTGCGTGTACGTGCAGCACATTTGAAAAAAGAAGTTCAAACTTAAAAACATGTAAAGAGGAAAATGCATAAAGTCTTTTTGAACATCAACAGTTTTTATGGATTTAAAAATCAGGCAGTCTTTAAGCAACAAATCTTTAGCCATCTCATTACATTTACTTACACTCAAAAGATTCTTGGCCCCCAATAAACACAAAGCAAAAACATATTAAAATGCAATTGAAACATATAAAATCAAAGCTTTACTTTTTCAAATAAAGTAAAATATATTCTGGATAAACTGAATCTATATCAGTCTTGTAAATTTCATTTGACCAGAATCCAATAAATGTAACTTTTTACATTGTAAAATTACTTACATTCAGTAATTTTTAAGTGTACCTAATTACTTATTGATTTATTGGTTGTACATTTATTGGCTGCTCAGAGTGGTTCTATATTGTAGTGGTTTGCATGTGCCAAGTCAAACATGTGGCGGCTCCTTACGTTCAAGGATGAAGCTAAAAGTAGTTGTTGTTGGCAGATCTTTGAAGAAGAGGGCTTCAAATTGTATAATTGCTTGAACTCCTGGGAAGAGCGTATGTGGTAGCTTTAGTCGACCCTCTGTGCGGCTGCATCATCACAGCTAACCTCCTGATCCTCAACAAAATATTCAAAGTTTCTAAGTGTGTCCTTTGCTTCCTAAAGGATGCAAATTTAAATACGACACATGTAATTTCTGTAGTTTCTTCAGAGGCCGTCCTGGCACCTGCAGACGTCTCTGTTCTGGAGACGTTTTCCACCAACTCAACCAGAAAAGACACAAAGGACTTACTTAGTAAAAGTCCCCTTATATGTTGAATTTCTGCCTGGTGCTTAATTTTTATTTTATTTTTAGATAGATAGATAGATAGATAGATAGATAGATAGATAGATAGATAGATAGATAGATAGATAGATAGATAGATAGATAGATAGATAGATAGATAGATAGATAGAATTTTATTTCGAACATGCAAATATAATTGAAATAACAACAGAAAAAACAACAACAACAAAAAAACTTAAAAATCATCAAGTTTTCATGTATTTTATTTTTCCTTCTCTGTACATAAATAAAGACACTTAAAGTGTTCCCAGTCCAAGTGTAATGATGTTAACAGCAGACCAGCTCAACAGTCAGATGTTTCATCAAACTTATTAATAATAAAATGAGCGTCAGATTATTTATGATTACCTAAAAATAAATTTGTTTACCTTCTGCTGGAAGTGGCTGGTTGTGATTCTTGTTGCGTGGCTTATGGTCTGAAAATAAATCTATCCATCTTACCAAAGGTCCCTCAGAGACAGGACTATTTTCTTTAGCCCAAAAGTGCTCCGTTTGAAAATAGGAGGACTCGGATGGAGTCCCAGAATTTAAAATAAATAAATAAATATATATATAAAGCTTCCTACTTTTATCAAAATGTTTGAGTTACTCTTTTTTGGGGATTTTTTTTTAAATTTCACTCTTTTATTCTCTCTCACTTTAATTCTGCTTGTTGCTAAATATCATCCAACACAAACAAGGCAAACAATAGCTGCTATCTTCACACAAATATACCAAATAGGAAAGTCTCACTACAAATAAACATTTACACGTTACAGCTGGAAAAACGGAGCAAAACATATTCGCCAAATTAAGAAAGAGCAGAGTTTAGATTTAGTCCACTCGGGTGTGACATCGTTTTCTGCGCGACAGCCTGGCTGTGAGTGTAATATCAAACACATGTGTGACATGTTTCTGCAGGACAGTGGTTTTTATCGTCACTCTCTTGACCTTTGACCTCGTGAAAGAAAGGAAGAGAAGGTGGGGAAAGATTGATGTTGGAATCAAATGCAAAGTTTCTTTCTCTCTTTCCATAATAGACGCACAGACAGAACGTCTTCTTCTTTTCTCTCCTCCTTCCTTCTTCATTAATCACTCCCTCCCACCGCTCCCCTCTCTCTCTTTCCTCCCTCCATTCATCTCGCCTGTCGGTCGTCTGTCTTCTTCCTCTTCTTCTTTTCTGCTTTTCTGAAGGATGAGGTGCTTCAATCTCTTGTGAACCCCTTCATTCTTTCATGTTTTCCCATCTTGCATCCCTCTACTACATCCCTCTTTTTTCCTTCTTCTGCTTTTTCCCGATCCTACCTTTCCATCCTTCTTTCCTTCCTTCCTTCTCATCTTCCTTTCCTTCCTTCCTGTCCTTCCCTGCCCTCTCCCCGTCCCGTCATCCACCTCTCCTGTGTGTGAGACCCAAATCTTTTCAATGTTGTTGTTTAGATTCCTTCAGGATTTATCAAATCTCAGCCATGTTTGTAGTTTTTGTAGTTTTTGGACTGCAACCCTTTTTTCTGTCTTCTTCTTCTTCTTTTTTGCGCTAATGTAAAGAGAGAAGGAATGTGTATTTGTGTGTGTGTGTATGTGAACATCCATAACACTAACATGACTTTTACGCTTGTGTGTTTATCCTGTGCTTTCATGTGTGTTTTTGTTCAGATTCACTCCTCTGTAACACTTCCAAAATCTGACTTGTGTGTGTGTGTAAACTCATCTTTTAACTCAAACACACAGAGCTTAAAAGCAGCATTTCCTGCCTCAGAGGATGAAAGCTGCATGATTATTTGTCCTTTGTGTGTGTGTGTGTGTGTGTGTGTGTGTGTATGTGTGTGACCCACTTGAGGCCAACAAATACCACAGGCCTTGCTGTTCCTGTGAACTCATTCTTGATTTTTTTTGTCATCAGTGTGTGTGTGTGTGTGTGTGTTTGGGAGGAAAAGGGGAGCGAGAACGTATGAGCCTGAATGCGTGCACCTGTGTGTTTGTGTGTGTCTTCCTGATCGGATGGTTGTAGATTAGAAGTGGAGAGTTCAGAGAGCTCTGCCAGCCTGTAGTGTGTGTGTGTGTGTGTGTGTGTGTGTGTGTGTGTGTGTGTGTGTGTGTGTGTAAGGTTCATTCCCTTATGCTTTGTTTTGGGGTGACCTACAAAAGCCACATTTGCTGCCACATTCTCCTCTCCTTCTGCTTCTGTCTTTGCTTCATGTTGTAGTAACATTTTTACCATATTGTACTTTATTCACTCTTAACTTAAATTAGAAATTCCTGAAATGACCAAGAATTAAAACAGGAGGGAAGCAGTGAGAGGAAATGGTATTGGATAAAATAATTTTAAAAGAGTCAGTGTTGACTGTGATCCAAGGTCAAGCTCAGCAAATCACGTTATGGACCTAGGAAAAGTATTTTTAAAGGGAAATGCCGTTGCATCAAACATCTTACTGCTCTTATAACTGTTTTGCTTGTATTCGTTCTGCTTGTGCCTGTTTGCAAAGAATCTAAGCCTGGTTCATTTTTGTAGCTCTAATTTACAGATGTCCCCTAAACACATCACAGAGGCAAAACAAAAACAAAACATTATTCAGCAGGTGTCAACAGGTGTCTGACTGTATAGAAATGTTGGGAATCAGAAGCTGTCACACAAACAGATGGGAGTCACCATGGGAGAAACTTTACCCCCAAAAATGAGAACTGCTCATCCAAATAAACTCGGCCCTGTGTTTACTCTGGCTCCCAGCAACGTGAGGATGAATAAATGCTGAGACAGGCATAGGATCAAAGGACAGAGATTTCACAAATCCACATTTTTTCTTTCTTTAATGAAGTAATTGAGCAGATATGAAACTACGCTAGTTTTGATTCAGAGCAGAAGATTTTTATAGACTTCTATGCCGGTCTGTAACTGTCTGTCAGACACATGCCTCAAACCAACTAATCATCTAAAACCTCCAGTTTTGTAATTTTCCAAGGAAAAAAAAAGAGACTGGCTACAGTATCTCCAGATTAAACGTCAGTTTTCAATGACCCAAACAGTCGTCAAAGGAGCTTGCAAAGAAAAGCGTCAGCAAACAGTCTATCAGCAGATATATTTTACCCTGTTGGGTGGATGGGATAGCTCCACTGCCTGAATTAGACACTTGAAAGTGGATGGACAGATAATAACCAACAAAGCTGTAGTTTGGTCAGAAGTTTTCATTGTGACCACAACTACAGCAAAATAAATTCAATGCTGTGCACCTGCATGCCTGTTTTCTAAGTCATTAACGATGCTGTACAGTCATCCCAGAAAAAGAACAATTGAAAGAAATCATTAAAAGATCTAAATTACCATGAGATTCAAGCCAATGAATGAGTGGATGTAAACTTCTGACCAATTTATTGCACAGTTAGACATTTTTAAAGTTTAAAGTGTAAAGTTTCCCCATCACACACAGTTAGACACTTTACAAAGGCAATGGATATTATGTACCTGGCAACAATGCAATATTTGCTGCTTTTATTGTAAACTACTGGCAGTCAAAGGAGCTTGCAAAGAAAAGCGTCTGGACTTCTTTAAGTTTACTTGAAGACGTTTCACCTCTCATCCGAGAAGCTTCTTCAGTTCTAAGGTCTACTGGCAGCTATTATGCAATCAGCTTCTCTAAACTTCCTCTGTTATCATAGCGTGTTATCTGACTTCCTGTTTTTTTCTTTCTCTTTGTGGCTGCTAGTGCTTCTATTTGAAGCAGGAGTTTAGTTTTAAATTGTACTTGAAGTTTTAGGGCTCAGTTTAAACAAACAACAGGCCAAATCAAATGAGTCTATTTGTCTCGCAGACTGTATATAAAGTTGGATCTAACCACCGTCGCCATCATCACTCACTGGTTAGCCTCTTCAGTGAAGAGTTGAGTATTTCTTCTCCATTTTCATGTTTTGAAATTGGACAGTATGACTTAAATGAGCCACACCTTAATTTTTAATATTGCTTATCCTCCTAATGACACTAATACACCAATAATTTACAAAATCGACTTCATGGTTTATTCAGTAAAAGCCTTGAAAGTAATAGCTGAGAACATAAATTAATTGGCAAAGTATTTACTGAGGTCATAGAGCAAAAAGCAGGGCCCTATTCTTATAAACTTCTCTGTATTTGGACTTTTTTTAAGAACCAAAGATGCCATCCCCTGGTGGCCATTACTAAGAAACCAGGTTTGAGGCATACCTCCATAGCCTTCACCTTTCTTTAACATATGGTATAAAGCTTCTCTATATTCATTTTTTATTTTTCTAACCTATAAGTCTAGTTTAAGATGATTTGTACTAAATTAATTAAGAAATTTAAGACTGAGAAAAAACCTCGAAATTAAAACGTATCTTAATCAGGAACCCTGAGGAACTCCTGCTTAAAACTATCAGTCAGAACATGTTTGAAATTTCGTTAATTCCAGCACTTAACTGTAAGTGGAGCAAAATCCTGAGGGTGGAGTTTTGTCAACTGACTGAGAATACAGTCCTTTGAATTTGGTTCCAAGTTAAATTGACTGAACTTCTATTTAATATGTCCATTAGCAGCTGAAGTGTTTCAGGATCTACAATAAAATTTTTCTCTCCTGCATCTTCTAACTTAAAGATGTTGTAGTCTTGTCCACCACACGTCCGAAATCCCATACTTATGCTTGCCACGTGAGAAGTATGAACACAGGAAAGGCAGTAAACTAAACCAAATTAAACACGTAGTGCTGTTTATACCCCGCTGCCTTCAGGGCTTAACTACTCTCTCACTTATATTTGCTGTCACTCAGTGCTGTCCTCGGGGCATGTCCTAGAAATGCTGAACACAAGAGCACCTCAGACTGTGTGGTGATAATTCAAGCATGCCAGACAAAATGGACAGGCCCCCCTTACTGAATATTTTTGTCTTAAATGAGAAAATTGCAACTAAAATCTTTCAGCCTGAGCTTATAGTAGCTTAACTTGCTGGTGGACACACAGCTGTAGGTTTCACTCTGTGTTTGGTGTTATTTAGTCCAAAATCAGCTGACTTCTTGGAAATTTGAGTCTCTGTGATCAAAAGCCATCTAATAATTATGCCATCCTGTGGTGAAATCATCATCACAGTTATATTCCATCGGGAACAGTGACTTCATCATAGTCAATGTCATCAAAGAGTCCGATGACTCAGATTTACTTCTTAAATCATAGAAATTATCAATTTAATCCCTGTCATTATAATAATATAGAAGTATATGGAAATAGAGATTGCAGTGGGGGCAGGGGAGTCTAGTCATCATTCTACTGCTCAGTGACTCGATAGTGTAGTGGTTTACACATTTGCCGGACAAGCGAAAGTTCTGAGTGGAAACGACTTAGACTCGATATCTGCGACTGGGAGTAGGGATTATTTTGTTATAAGTTATTGTTGTGGTCGATTAATGTTGAGGTTTTGCAGACATATGACCACGAACCACATGACTTAAACTTGTCTGCCATTCTGGATGTGTGAAAACCATGGTGACAGTATCAGATCAAGTGAACAGGGCCCCAGTCACACAGGCCTAGAGACTGGTCAGTGACCCACTGGCAACCACATGTTGCTTAGGAAAAATATATATTCTCCAACCAATTGGCAAAAACCTCCTTGTGATTGCTTTGGTTGCTAGGATGAGCTGCAGACATAGTTTGAAATGGAAGTGATGGACTTGTCTACAAACACCGTATGGCTACTCTTTTCTTTGCAACCAGTTTCACCCACCAACAACCAGCAACCTCCAGGAACCACAGCCTACACATTTCCCTAGCAACACCACATCCAATATCGGGGACAACTCTTGAGCAATGGTGTCAGGTGAGAAACTTCCAATAGCACAGTCTAAAAAGTTAATTTATTCCCATAGTTTTAGGACAGATGGAGGTAAACCTGGACCCTGTATTTTAAGTAAAAGAAATCATATTTGTGGAATAAATAATTATTTAGCTGTTTATGAGTGTACAATGACAAACTTGAGTACATGGGTACTTTATATAGCTGCAGTTCTTCCCCCTATTTTTCCGTTTCCAGTTCCATAAACGTACTTTATTAAGTGTGAACAGAACAGAACTTCCATGAAACTATTTGTTTACTCTTGAAAACTTGGGAAAAAAATGTAAAGGTTAAACTACAACAGAACAAGTAAAAGAAAAAAAAGTGTACTAACCACCTATGAGCAACCACATTATCAACAAAAGCCACAAGAAATCCAACACTGACTGCTTCATTTGCATAGCTGTTGTCTCATGTGTTGTTAAATAAAAAAGAACAAAACAGGAAAATTATCAGTCAGCTATAATTAATAGACGACTAATGCTGACTCCATTAAAGCTTGTAGCTGGTTAAGGCTGACTCAGCAGAATGTGGAGAGCGCGGTGGCCTCCCTGAAAACAGATTAACTAGGCTACGACAGCATAATGAGGGCAATAACAAGCCAGTTTATTAAAAAAAACAAAGTTTGGTTTGTGTGGCTGCTGTCTGTGAAATGTAGTCAAACAGAAAGAGAGAGTCACGTTTTTACAGGCCGTTTGCTTCCAGGAAAGGGAATGAGTGTCACAGACAGAGAGACAGAGAGAGGGAGAGACGATGTGTCACTCCGGGCCTGATATTTACTGGAAACACCGGTGAACTCATAAGCAGAGGCTTTGTGCTGTTTCACTGGTGAGGATTTAGAAGCAGATACAAAGAGGGATGAACAGAAACAGACTCTATCCATTGGTAGATAAACCTAGAACGACTAATGCAGAGGGGAACGTGAATAAACATTATCCTTTAAGGTTTGGTGGGATTTTAGGTTCAAATCATTTAACTACTTAGAGGTTATGCCAGAGTCAGGCTGCATAATTCCGGCACCATCATGGGCCCATGTGACAGATGTAGCCATGGCAGTTGATGGTTTTATCTGGCGTAAACCAGTATCGCATCTTAACACCAGCTTATCTCGCCTGATATGTCAGCTTCCATAACGTGTTTGTGACGCCCAACAGGACAGCTGATATCCAACCCAATTTCACTCTTATGTCATCACATACTGAGACTTGGTTAAGACCTGTAGGTGTCCTCTTTAGGATTATTTATTAATGTAACAGGGTCTATAAGAGTCCCTAACCATCTGAAATGGAATCAGTGAAATCAAAGGAGGTGTAACTGTCATAATCAGAAATCTGTGTGAAGCAGGTGGGACAAGTTTGCCTTTTAAGATGTCTTTTAAAATTGTGTCTCTTTTAATAAACCTAACCAAGTAGGTGTCTTATCATCCAGGTAAAGAAATCCCAAAAAAGATTGATTTGTTCATCTGGACGTAGAGTTTTCAGTGGGAGAAACGTTTCGTCACTCATCCAAGTGACTTCTTCAGTCTTAGCTGACTGACGGTTTCCCCAACCTTATAAAGGGTGCATTTGCATAATGACTGACACTAGCACCACTGACTAACAATGGCCTTGAGCTCAGTTTCATTATCGTTAATATGCAAACTGTCATCACCATTGATTAATGACCAATAATCATTGATCAGTGGTTTGAAGAGTAATGAAACTGAAAACGCTGCCTCCAGATGACCAGAATCAACTTTTTTGGTAGATGCTTCGATCTTGATGACTGAAAATGTTGCAAAACAACACGAAATTCAGATTTTTTCTGATCCAAAACTGTGTAACGTGTTGACACACCAACGTCCTCAATAAAACACACCATGAAAAGGAAGAAACAGATTTTGTTTTCAACCAATTCTCACATGAAGGCAACAAAAGGGAGAATTTCATGGTTTGAACCAGGAGTTGAAGCTGTAGCTGCTTTCAAAATCATTTCAGAGAGCTGATTGACCCGGAGCAGCGTCCAGCTGTGTATCTGAAGTAATATTGGATTATTTTACTATTTTCATAGAATGGCATAGTCACTACCGGTACACGTTTAGAGCTACAGTGCACTTGTTGCCAAATGCTGTAATCTGATTGGTCAGATCTGTTTATTCGCACATGAAAAATCCAGCTTGATTTGAAAAAATAAATGCAGAAAATCTGAAAAATATTTTAAAATCAAGAAATATTTAGATGGATTTTACGCATCCAATGTGTCAAAGCCTAAAAGGTTGATATTTTCCATGTTTTTTTTTTTTAAATTTGTTGCATCTTTATTTGAAGTTTACTGTAGAGATTTGCCTGCAACTGTAGATTGAGGTGTGTGTTCGTCATGCTTCTAAAGCTTTAACACTGTGTCATTGGGCTCGGGCTACAATAACATTTGTCCTCTGCTTTATTGGTGTGACTTTCATTTCATTTCAGTGACTTATTTATCATATTTAGTGTTTTACTGTCTAACTGCTAATGTGGCTTGTTCTGAGAAAGCACCTGACATGTTCTGAATCTGGTGTTTACATAGCATAACATCCTGGTTTCTATTGGACTGAGGTAGCTGGTTAAAGATTTATCTGTGTTTCTGAAACAGGACGGGTGTTATATGTTTAAACAGATAAGTGTTACATATATTTAACATAAAAATAAGGAAATAGCTGGGATACTAATAACTGTTCAAATTGCAGCTCACACACCGCTTTTACATTTTCATTTCCTCACGCCACCATGCTCCAGCTCACCTGGTGTCGTTTAATGCAAAATGACAACGCTGCTGGTTTGGAGACCTGCAGAAATCCCCTGATGGCTGAAACTGTGTCATTTTGTATTAAATAGATTGTGTTTTGGAGCATAATGTTCTTGGGTGGCTGCTGAAATGAAGCATTGCGTCACTCTCAGCTAATGTACTAGCTGCAAAAAGGAGCCTGAACATGAGAAGGTCTCTTTTGAGAAATCTAGTTTTTATACAAATTAAAAGATCAATGTTGTTTCTTTTTATTTATCTTATCAACACGACATCCCAACTGTAGCTGTAAAGACTCACAGGAGTGATCCATTAAAAGTCTTCGGCTTGAAGTAATTAGAACAAGACTGTTTATCGCTGTAACCATGCAAGTCAGGTCATGAGATGTTTGTTATGAATGTTTTCTTGTGTTAAGGGTTGCTCTAGGCCCTAGTCACACAGGCCCAGCGATGGGTCAGTGGCACCCTGGCGACATCCAGTTGCTAAAAAAGTTTATTCCTTCAAGACTTGGTGAGTGGTTGTTGGAGATTGCTAGTGGTTGCTAGCACACAGTTGCCCATAGTTTGCATTAGAAGATATCGACTTGTCCAAAGCACCTTCCTGCAACCAAGTTCACCTACTAACTGCCATCAGCCTACAACAGCAACTCACCAACCCCTCGCCCACTGGGTGGGGGATGTCTAACCCTGTGACCAGAACAAAGTGACAACATGAAGCTGTCGGTTAAAACGTTCTACACATTAAATTAAAAAATGCTAATTTATTTTTCTTTTCATGGCATTGAGATGGCTGACTTCATCGATATTCTTTGTAATTCATAAATATGAATTTAACAGACCTTTGTACTGTGTAGGCTGTGTAGTTTTAACTAAAATCTTGCCTGTAGCTTTACTGTCAGTTCACATAGTTGTATCTATAAATATATAAATAATAATTTAGGCTGTATAACAGGCTTGGGTAGCTATTTACATCTGCTTTTGAACAAAATTTTACCCAATGAACAAATTTTTGACTATTGCACATTTTTGATGGAAACATGCTAAGTTTATTTGGGTCAAGTAACTACAAATGTATATGTTGCATCTATTTCACATAATACATTTCAATTTTTTTGAGGAAATTTTTGAATGCCTCAGAGAGATAATTAAAAAAATAGTTCTGAAGGACTAAAATCAACACAGCAAAGGTCTCAGCAGCTGCCAGTTGAATAACAGACGAACTAAGCAGATGGCGGTGAGGTTGTACTTTGAAATGTTAGCGTGACCCCACAGCAACAGTAATAATGAAGTGAGTGAACTCCCCCCTCCCCTTCTTCCCATCGACTAACTGATAACAGAGTTAACAGCCTAATAAAGTGATACAGTTTGTGTGTAATCAAATACCATTGAGGGCCTTATAAAGTAGGACACTGTTAAAGCTGCAGACCGAGCCGCTCGGCTTCCTCCGACAGAGCTTGTTGACGCCACGTTTGGATCAGATTAGATTAAAATCACTCGGGCAGAAGGAGTTAAACACCACTGACAGATACATGTGCATCCAGGAGAAGGTGGAAAGTCTGGTCATGTTTGTTCTTTCTTTTTGTTTTTTTTCCCCATGTTCACCTATAAGTTAACCAAGTGAACAATATGTCCATAATATCGCCATTGGAGAGTGCTGATCAATATGAGCAGGTCAATAAAGACTTCACCAGCTGCTGTTTGTGGCTTTACTTTCAGTTTTGAAGCAGGATCCTGCCCTCCCCCTCCTCCTTTTCCTCCAGCCGTTCACCACCAACAACAAACACAGCTGAATATTTAACCTACGAGGGATGAAAAGCCCCTGTTCTCATGCCAAAAAAAGCACATGACAAAGCAGTTTTATTGTTCCAGTAGTTAGTACAGTGATATATTGCCTCCTCACTGGACGTTTCTCCAGGATCTCTGCTCTAATTAGCCAGATTACTTCTCGCTCCCTCTGTTGGGAAAATTTGATTGTATTGTTTGTGTCATCTACAGGCCACCGTAGCTTGAGGGGATGTAACAGTCTGTGCCAAAGATGGGTGGTCCAGTTGGAGGTCAAGAAGGCCACAGATGATACTTGATAATAACCTTTTATTAAAGTAGGTTTATGTCAGATTTTTTACTAATTAATATAAACACAGAATTCAGCAGAGTTGAGCAATGAGAAAGGAATACATTTTTTTTGTTTTGTCCCAAATATGTTGTTACAAAGGTGGATGCTCATGTTAAGCACGGCCAATTTTATAATAATGAGGTTTATATACAACTTTAAAACTTTTGTATCTAAATGATGTCATTGAGAGAAGACATGCCAAAGCAGAAGCCCCACCCACCTCCCATTGAAATCCTCTGTTGGTGAGTGGCAGCCAATCAGAAGAAAGTTGTCTTAAAGGGAACTAAACTGCTTGTTACAGATGATGAACTACACAAAGGCCCAGTATAAATGAACAGGTATTCGTTTGAAATGCGACTCATGCAAAGCTAACATACTTAAGTCCAAGAATTAAAAATATGCCACTCAAAATGAGCATGCTGAAAATTGACACTGGAGAACAGACTGGGGTGATTTGTACAGAGCACAGGATTGTGTGTGTTTTAATAGATAGGAAGTGCTTCAAGCTAGGGAAAGACTGTAGTTTGTCAAGCACTTGACCTTTTGTGTGTGAAATTATTTCTGAAATCTTTGCCTAACCTAAAAATAAAAAAATAATAATTTAATACAATATTCAGAAAATAATCGAAGGGGAGGGGGGGGGGGGGGGTAAAAATAAAGTGAAATAAACATTACAGCACCAAAGCATGAAGATTGGGAATTCATAAAAGAACCATCTTTTATTTTGGTAAGTACTATCATTATACAGAGAATAATCATATAGAGAGTGTTCTTTACATTCAAACTCTGAAAATGTCCCCCAGATAAGAAGAAAAGTAGTATTAATGTGTTATTAACGTAAAAATAATTGTATTTTAAAAACTGAAAAGTTTTAACTGTAACAAAAACTCTTTCCTAAGTTAAAGAACTTCTTACAGAAAGTCATTATTTGATTGGGGAGAGAAACTGGGCGCTCCATATTTTTCATCTTAATTTTCTGTGCCAGAATGAATAATGAGCAATCACCCCCGTGGAGCACACAGTAAATAACGACATCATCATCATCACAGAAGCAAAATCAAATGGCAGAAGCAACATAAAACCAGCGCTGGAGTCTAAAAATGAAGTTGCGGTGACTTGATAAAAAGATATGGTATGGGATTATCATTTTTATTTTGATACTCCCATGTTTGTCTGACCTGCACTGCAGTTAACAATAAACAAATAAAAAGGTATGTATTGGGTGGAGCCTTCTTAAAATGAAAGTCTTCATATTTTCCTGCTATGGTGGGTTTTCAAAATACCTCCAAATGTTTCAGTTTTGCCGATAAGCTGTCTTCTTTGTGCGATTATCAATGGAAACTCTGACTTTGTTTCCTGGCCGGGGAGTCCTTGCTGCTGAAAGACGTCCAAGTCTGAAACTCTGCACTTAAAGTCACTTTGTCACCATAAAGCCGTTTAATGTTTCTGACTCCATATCAGCTGTTATAAAGGGGGAAAAAGGGGGAATTAAAATGGTTTAAATGGGTGTGTTAAAACCCGGCAGCAGCCTGAGAACGAGGACGGTCAGCCGTTAATAAAGTTGATATGTTAGTTCATCACTGTAAAACTTTACAACTCTTTGAATGTTTATCATTTTTTATAATAACCAGCTCTCTCTGTGTGTGTGCGTGTTTTATTACATTACAGTTATCACTTTTATAATGGCTAACCGTGTGTGTGTGTGTGTTTCCTTACATGGCCAAGCAGACCTACCACCAGGGTGTAATAGAATAAAAGCTAATCTGTGTGTGTGTGTGAATCTGCAATAATAATATATTCTGGGAGATTCAGAGTGTGTGTTTATGAAAGAACAGAGCTGTGTGTGTGTGTGTGTGTCCACTGTGACCAGTGTAAACTAATATTGATTCAGCTGTTGGTGTTATACACTAGTCATAAAACTGGACTTATTGTAGGATCTAGGCTTACCTTCTGACTCTGTGTGTGTGTGTGTGTGGGGGGGGGGGGGGGGGGTTGCTTTCTCATGTTTCTGAGTGTGTGGGTGTGGTGGGGTCCTGGGTTGGATTTAGACCATGTGCAGTTTATGTGTCAAATGCTTCACATTGCAAATCAAAAGGAAAAACAATCAAACTTTGAACGGTTCGTCGTTGCCCCCGTGTGCTAAGGCGTGCGATTGGGTAAAAGTAGTTTTTGGGCTTTACGATGTTTCAGATTTAGCTTTTCAGGTCTAAGTGTTCACAAAGACTAGCATTGTGGTTTGTTCCAGTCAAGCATTTATTAATTCATCAAATTCGTCAGTTCAGTTCTCTGTGCCTTTGTTAGTTTTAGGCTAGCTTTGTTTGTTGCCTATCTGATTGGCACTTCATTTTTTCATTGAAAAATCATCTGGGCTTCAGTTCGTGTTGCATCATTTGCTCAAACAGGAAAATTCACTGTGAAGTTGTTGTTGGGGGGTTCTCTTTTATGTGTTTGTAATTGCTCTTTGTTGCTTTGGTAACACTGAAGGTGATTTCCTGGATCTTTTTGGGCTTCGTCCCTGACTCTTTTGCCTCTTTTCCACTGGTACCTACTCAGCTTGACTCAAATCTACTCTACACTGTTTTGCTCACTTTCCATTACAATTGAATACCATCAACATGCGTGTGGTCGTTATAGCAACGTGGCCAAATGTCCCGTGATATCACTTGTATGCAACACAATAATGGAGTACGTTGAGGTGATGGTACCTGCTGGTTCGTACATGGCTTTTTGTCAAACTCGGGGCCAACAGGGTTGGTGTTTGTTTAGCCATTTCCCTCGTTGTCGGGTTTCAAAAATGGTGGTTTCAGTTTTGTTAAGTAGTCGCTCTCATGAGATTGTCTGGGCTTGCTTGGAACCCCGGCTGAGAAGGTACTAAAAAAGTACCTGATATCAGATATTAACAGAAATCTCTAAAACAGAGTTGAGTAGGTACTGGTGGAAAAGGGCTGTCTTTAGTCATTAGACTCAGTTTTCCAACAAAAAAACTTGCTTCATACGGAGGCCCTGACATTATCTGTCGCTCTCTAATGGTTTGTTCAGACCAAATGTAAAGCAAATTTGTTGTGTGACACAATTACATACAGTAAAAAGTCAAATTTGCATATGGTGAAGTGAATTCAGATTCGTATATTTAAGAGAACTTTTGACCAACGTTTAAAAGGTTTTAGAAATTCTGGCCTAAAATGGATTCTGTTGATGTCCCAAACAATCATCATTGCAGGATGAGCTTGATTAAATTAAAGTGTTCCAGATGTATATTTAAATTTTATGCACATATTTACTTTAGGTCGGAACAATACTACTTTATAGGTACTCCCCAGACCGCAGAATAACCAAAAAATAAATAAATAAATAAAATATGGCATCCATAAATCAAGAAAAATGGTAAATATTTTGACTTATTAACTCTAAATTTCAGGTTATTTTCCTTTTAAAAGGAAGTTCTTTTTCCCTACTGTTCCCAGGTCTTTGCTCATATGGAAACATCAGTGTAAAACACCTTGGGATAACTTTAGCAGGGAATTGTTGCTAAAAATGACTACTGAACTGAATAACTGACGACTACTCAAATGATCATGTTGTGTTTATAATGGACAGTAAAAGAGTTGGAGGTTTGAAGAGATTCTAGTATAAAAGTAAAATAATGCCCCTGTTTATTTACAGAGGGCAGCATTTCCCTGAAGCCTATTTTTTAGGGCAGAAAGCGCTGCTGGTGTGGGTGAAGGAGAAAGTGAGAGTGTTTGTGTCTTGGTGTCCTTGCATGTCTGTTTGTGTACAAGAGAAAGATTCAGACTGTTTGTGTGTGTCGCTGTGCGTCCACGTGTGTGTGTGTGGGGACGGTGAGTAATACTGCATGTGTCATTCTGAGTCCCCAGAGTTTTCTTCTTCTCTTCTTCCTCTTCTTTCTCTCTCTCATCATGTCCCTCCTCCCTCCCTTGCTCTCTCCCTCCCATCTGTCTTCCCTTTCTTTCTCTTTCTTTATTTCTTCATCGCTCTCTTCTCTCCTTTTTCTTTTTTTTTCTGTGACATTCCTGTCCGGCGCTCAGAGTGTCATCCTAGTTTTCTGCTGACTCGGTGCTTCACTGACACACACACACACACACACACACACACACACACACACACTCCAGCTGTTGCGAGTGGGGGCGTTTATTGGATTGTCTGTGTCCTCTATTTGGATAAGGAGAAAGGAAAGAGGGAGCACGAGGAAGAAGGAAGGGAACAATGGAGGACAAGAAGGGACAAGAGAGGCAGAGGAGCAGAATTAAAGGAGGATGGAGGAAAGAGTAAAAAGTACAGCTGAGGGGACAAATTCAACAAGCTAGAAGCAACTGATAATAATTAATAGAACGTGATATGTTTTCCATGTACTGAATTTTTCCATGTAAAGATTAACAGGAACAGAAGGTCTTAACGAAGGTGCATCTAACGTGTACGTGTAATGAGCATTTTCCACTATTTTTGGGCTCGTCACAAACAAAAAAAATGTACATATTAATCAAGAAATACTATAGTGTTCAAACAATTGATACTTTCCTATTAGTAAGCGCATATTTTTATATATTTGAGGTGTTTAAGATTGTTTCATCTTAAAACATTTAGCAGGCAAAATTTAAAAAAAGTCTTTTTTACACTGTACTTGTTAAATGAGGGAACAGTTTGAACAATGGTTATTGTGCACATAATGTCTGCGTGGTGTTAAAAATCTGCATAATAACAATGAAATTTATGTCTGTCTGGTGCTAAATAAAGTGATCAATTCTCAGTGTTTTACAGTCTGATGACAGCACAAGGGGCCGACATGATCTGCATTGTGACAAACACACGTGCACGTTATGTTCGAGCCCCTCCCCGGAGAAATTGTTGAAAAGATAAAAATGGGTGTTTACTGGTCGACAGGACAGTAAAACAGATGAAGGAGCATTTATTTTCTTCGCATTATTCACAATCACATCTGCAGCTCCCACGAGTGTTTCCGTAACTGCGGCTTCTGAATTTTAAGGTGGCCACAGGGCTGACATGTACACTTATTAGTAATATGATTTTTAATGCTTTCGTATTGGCATGCTTTTGCCGTATGGCAGGTGTTTGAAAATCCCATAATACTGACCTGTTTACCTGGAAACTGTAATTTATATCATAAAGATTTGTTGTAAATAAAAGAAACATAAAATAATAATGTAAGAGTCATATTTTAGAAAGTCCCAGTGGTGAATAAACCTATGTACTTAAAAAAAAAAAGAGTAGGTATTATCAGGTCATTTGACATCCCAATCTTCTGAAATTTCCCTGTCACGGACATTTACCTGGACTCAAGAATGTAATGTAGAATGGCTGAATAAAGGTTCAATAAACACTGCGTTTAAAAAAAAAGTAATTATTTCATGGTTCAGGTTTTAAAAAGTTAAGGAAAATATGCTCGGTATAGACTGAATGCACACCAATCAAATATATTTCACTGATCGTAAAACGTGATTGTAAATGATTATTTTTTAAATTCAATGCAACCCTTTACATTTTATTTATGTAACAAAATTACTCTAAAAGGTTTCACATAATTTACTTAAAGCTGACATTTTAGGCTTAATTTTAATTTTTTTAGTGTGGATACTGAGTTGTTTTTGCATGTAGCACGCAGGTGGGAGACAAAACAATGACATATCATTTGTTTTGTCGCCACTACAGGTTATAGTTTAGGCAAGTGTGTTTATCTTACAGGAGGCTGAAAACAACCAGATGACCACTTGCTAGTACGGCACAGTTTTCATGCCTGTGCACATCTGGTGGGCTTTGTACCGAAAAGCTGGCAGTTTCAAGACGGGTTAATGTCCGATTTAAGTAGGACATTTGCGTTTTCACGTTCACCTCCATCAGGTGATGTGTAGGAAAAATCAGGGCTGCAGTTCTCATGGCTTGTGTTACTCAGGTGCCAAATACAGCCTCATCTATGGGTCTACACATTTTTCCTGCACTTCCTGTACATCTGATAGAGATCATTAACTTAGACGTGTAACTATGATGTACGATAAAAGCTTTCATCTTAGCAAAAGCCCTTAGTTGCCTACACATGACCCCCATGTGGCTTAAGAACATGGCGCTGCTTACATTTTCCTTAAATCTACTGCGATAATAAATTGATATAATTTGACCAAAATTTCAGCAAAAGGCGATTTGAACTTTTTGTGGTGGTCTGTGTGTTCCTTTAAGCGAGGCCAGCGGGCAAAAGATGGACTGCGGAGACCTGAGACAGCAAAGAGAGGGAGCGAGCGGTAGAAAGACAGGAGGCGAAATGAAGAGAGGCTGAGATAAAAGATGGCATAGGTAGGAAGAGAGAGATGGAGAGAGAGCAGATGCTCTGAAAAGAACAATGGAGGAAGAGAGAGACATAAATGATGGTCGGTAAAAAAGAGAGAGAGAGGGAGCAAAATGAAGGGAGAGGGGCAGATGAAAGATGACAGGCGTGGGAGGCAGTGGACGAGTGAGAGAGATAGACTTAGAAAGGCAGCAATAGAGAGAGAGAGGAGAGATAAAAAGATATTAGGTGGAGGAAAGAGCAGCCGAGTAGAGAAAGAGTGAGGGAGGGGTGTGAAAAGGAGGGAGAGAGAGAGAGAGAGATGACAGGATGAAGAAGAAAAGGAGGAGGAGGAGAAGAGGTGAGCGTCCTTGCACTGTCAGGGGCGATCGATGGCACATCATTTACATTACACTGACTTAACTGCAGAGAGAGAGAGAGAGAGGAGGGGAGAGAGAGAGATGGAGAGGGGAAGGAAGAGATTGATAGAGAGAGAGGGAGGAAGGAAAGGACAGGTAAAAAGGAAGAGGAGGAGGAGGGATGGATGTAGGGTGAGGAATGAACAGTCAGAGGAAAATTAACTACAGTTGGGGAAAGATGGAGGGATGGTGGGAAGAAGGCAAAGAAAGAGATCTGATGAAGGCTTCTCTTTCCCTTTTGACCGCGAGGCTCAAGCAGTGCTAAGGCCTTTACACAACGAGCACATCGCGAAAAAGCAACACGAAATTCTGAATTGATCAGATCCAAACATGCAGTGTAAGTTATATATGTATATAAACCTTTACTATTTTGTGGAAAATCCTTCCTCAAAAAATGAAACTGGTCCTAATGTTTCGAAGCAAGAACAGGAAGAAGGCAGCAGGGAGGATTTCATGGTTTGACTTAGGAGTTGACGCTGCATCCCGACATATTTCAGGATGTCAGTGGGGCAGTTTGAGCTGTTGGGACCAAATCTGAGGAGACAGATTTTAAATAACTAAAATAAAACTGGAAGCTAGACTCTTGAAAAGACATAAGATAAACACTTTCCTTATATTGGAAAACGAATTAAAAAAATAAAAAAAGTTATAGAGGAAGTTTTCTTAGTTTTGGTATTTGTTAATTTGGTAAATGTGTTCTCACAGTCTGCCTGATGAGGGTGTGATGGGCAGGAGGAGGAGGAGGAAAGAGCACTGGTGGATGATTTTTGTGAAGCGGTCTGGGAGGAATCATCTGTTGCTGAATATTAATAAGACCAGAGAGACCAGGCTTGACTTCACAAGGAAGATGGGGGCTTCCTGGCCCATGTCTGTCCTTGGACAGGATATTGATGTGTAGGTGTACAAGTACCTGGGCATGAACAAGAGGCAGAGATTTTCTGTCGCTGTGGTCAGCTGGGGAGCATCATGAGAACTGGTGACAGCAATGAACTGAATGATCTGATCAGGATACCTGGTTCTCTGATTGGCTGCAAACCTGGAAACCCCTAAAGCTGAGGTCACTGAGCATGCTGTTATCCATCATGAATAGTCCTGACTCTGCACCTCCAACAGGACAGGCAGCGGAGCAACTTTTCTAACACACTGAAGCAGCACCAATGCCACAAGAGCACTTGCAGGAAGTCTTTCTTACCACATGCTAACAACCTTTTTAACACAAGATATCTGTTTGGCAGAGAGTCATCTGCCAGATGTTATTATTACAGTATACCAGTGGAACCTGAACCTGAACCTGGTTCTACTGGAGGTTTCTTCCTGTTGAAAGGGAGTTTTTCCTTACCCCTGTCACCAAGTGCTTGTTTGCTTGTAGGGGCGTTGCATGGCTGTTGGCTTTCTCTCTACTGTTGTAGGGTTTTTACCCTATAGTAAAAAGCACCCTCAGGCGACTGTTGTTGTGATGCGGTTCTGTGAAAAAACGGAATTGCTTCCATCCTGGATAGAAAGTATCAAAAATTAACATTGCTAATGCATACGTTAATTATAGGACATTTCTTTTTAACAGTGACTTTCAAGCTGAGTGATTTAAGGATTTGTTAGCAATTAAGCAACTCTCTCTGATTTTGTCTTTTATGATTTCTGTGTAAGAATAAAGAACATTAGGGACAAATAAAGGAAAATAACAGAGGTTGAATGAGAGGAAGAGTGGGTTTTCAAGACTATTCTGCAGACTAAATCTATTGATTATTGAATTGTTAGATAATCTATATTTTCTATGAAAACCACATAAGTCAGGGTCTTTGAGGAGCTTTTATATAAAGTTGCAGTTTTCCTTGAAGTGAAGGCGGCTTTCCAGCTACAGTGTAACCATCCATCCAGCTCCTCTAATCCTCCCTGTGTTTCTCCTTCCCTTGCTCCGTCCCTCCCTCGCTCATACCATATGTGACATTCCTTCTCAATGTGGCGCATTGAAAACTTCCTGTTGTTATAGTTTGTTATGGAGCACTTCAAAGAGACGGCGAGGGAGGGAAGGCGGGGGGTGGGGGGACGGACACACAGAAGAGGAGAGAGAGAGAACATGGAGTCTGTTATAGTTTTACCTCTTAAATGTTAACATGTGAGAGCACTGTGTATGCCTGTATGAATTATCCCTGTGTGTGTGTGTGTGTGTTTGCCCACATGCCGAGGAAGTAAGGTAATGGCGCTTAAAGCCATCACACACTCGCACACACTCACGCAGACATGCAGACACACGTTAGCCCATCGACCTGTATAACTTGTCTCGTCAGCGATTGTGTGTCGCTCAGTGTATGACTGTGTGTGTGTGTGTGCCATGTTTAATATTTAATAGGTGCTGGTTAAAAATGCAGGAGTGTTTTTGTCTCTTGTCCCGTTGCACACCTGTTCCACTGGAGAGAGAGAGAGCGAGAGGGGGAGATGGGTGGTGGTAGATGTAGAAAATAGAGATGGATGCAAGAATGGCAAAATGGCTGCATAGATGACTGATATGTAGATGGATTGATACAAAAAAGAGGATACTAAGAATGGGGACGGAGGATGTGCAGATAGATATTTTTAGACAGATGATAGAGAATGTGTGTTTGTGTGGATAGATGCATATACAGATAAAGGATGAATGGATGGAGAGGTAGAGGACATGTAAATGATTCCTAGAAGGATGGACTCTGATATAGATACAAAAATACGAACTGATTGGTGCAGCAAAGAAAAATAGACGGTGTAGGTAGAAAAGTGGATGATTGGATAGATCCTTTGATTGTTTGATTGAGTGAATAAACAAATAAATTGTGTATAGGCGACTGGAGAGGCCATTGCTTTTTGGGTTTTGTTTTTTCAAAGTGGCAAATAATTAACATGTAAATTCCAATTGCTTTTTGAGAATTGCAGTTCATACACAGACATTAGCAGAGATATGCCTAGTGAATGACCACTGAATATAGACTTGTTGCATTGGAAGTCTTGCGGAACAAAGCGCCATTGTCGAAGCCTTTGGCTCAGAATTTTCTCTGACGTCTCTTTGTCCTAAAAAAGATTAAGTCTTAGACTGAAAACTTTGTCCGTGGTGGTCTTCAATGAATTTTCCTTTCACTCTGGGACTTGATACGTGTCTGGGAAAGCAGCTGTTGAACTTACAGGTCATGCAACCTGATAATTCAGTAACACAGTATCCTCACCTTTTTGTCCATTTGGAAGAGTTTGTAAATGAACTTGTGAATAGGCGGTATCAACAATTATTGGTTGTCCAATTGCAAAATGTTAGCATACTTGCCAAACCTATAGAGCATGTGGTGGCATAGATGGAGATACAGTTGATTAAAATATGAATAGATGGATATGAGATTTGATACATGTATATACCGATCAGCCACAACATTGAAGTAAATATTTGTTTTAGATTTTAGTTTTGAAGCCATGGTATTCTGCCTACTACTGTATAGATTCATCTCAGCAGGTTTGCCCCCTTCAGGAATGGTCATAGGACCTCTGGGGGTGTTCTGTGATGCCACTTGATGGTTGGAAAAGGGTCCTTTTTGGTCCTGTAGGGCGATTACCTCCCAGGATTGGGTTTGTTCAGGGGCATGCTGTGGATTCTTGATATCGTTGGGATTTGGAAAACCTTGATTCTGGGTGAACAAACTTGGGCTCTTCGTCTCCAGAGAAGGAAGATGCAGTAGTTGGGGAGCACCATTGCCATAGAGAGTGTGCTTGGTTTGCAGCAATCTTCAAGTTTATTAGTACTTGTCAGAGTATATCCACATGAATCCCAGAGCCGAGTGCAAAGACTGCATTATAACAAGATGGTAAGCGCTACTTGACCCATCAGTGGCTTTAATGTTAGGTTGCAGATAAAGGATGGATGGAAAAGCTGGATTGATGGTACATGTGATAGATAGACCGATAAATGGACAGATGAATAGAAAAATAAGATGGGAAGAAGGATAGATTAAGATTTGAGCAGATGTGAGAAAATAAGTATAGGATATAAGACAGGAAGTGGTAAGATAAATAGTAAGTAAGCAGAAATGGATAAATAGGGGTGAAAAAGAAGCGAGGGATGAGAAGAAGGAGAGAGGTGTCATCAGTTAATCAATACAGGATCCCTGTTTCCCTCCACTCTGTGTTTTAGGGTGATTTTTTTTCCTCCTTTATTATTTTCGCTCTACTTCCCTTATCAGTCAATACTTATTATTGCTTACCTTACTCCAGTGCTCTCTCGCTCTCATTCTCTCCCTGTCTTTCTTTCTCTTTTTTTTCCACCTCTTCCTCTGGCTCTTTTTTCTCCATGTCGAAAACGAAAGACAGAAAAAGAGAGAAGGAAACACACACACAATGAAGTCATTCATCTGTCCAATCAAAGAGGCGGAAGCCCAGAAGAAAGTAAACATCCATCTCTCTCTCTTTCTCCCTCTCTCTTGTGAGTCCGTGAGCGTCCATGATTATGATGCCTTTCCTTGTGAGTGAGTGTGTGTCTGTGTGTGTGTGTGCGTGGACAGACATGTATCCCATTTCTCTGGTGTCTCTTTAAAAAGAATGGATTGTTGTTCTGCTACAAACAAAGAGTAAAGACACACAGAGAGGGACAGAGAGGATGTAAGTCAGTGACACGATTTATGATGGTTGAGAGGTGCAGGGAGACAGAAAACGGAGAGGGAGCAAGAGGAAAATAAGGAGGAAAAAGATGGATGGAAAGAAGGAAATGTATAAGTGTCCACCAACCGGCAGTTCTGAGACAAAGAGAATAAACGATTAGCAGAGGTTGTGACATAATTTGACCTGAAGTTGTGAACGAGAGAAAGTATGTCCTCGTGTGGGGACGAAGTCTAAGACACTGCTGAGTAGAATGAAGTGTGAGATGCAGAATAACCAAAAATGTAATGTCCCTGTATGAGGACACAGGGTCTCAGGAGGCTATCCAACTGTAGCCCTGCAATGTCTGCTAGCAAGCAGCTATCAGTTAAATGGGGACAAGGCTTCAGTGTCCAGAAACACAAAAAAGTGCCACAATCGAGAAACCAAACACATTTTCAGTAAGACTTGGAAATAGTGACCAACCCAAATCTACCAGACAAAACAACCAAAAGAGTGATTTTTTTTTTCTCAGATTTTCTGTACTTAGTCTAAGGAGCTTGGAAAGAAAAGACCTGGATGACTGAGAACCTTCACAGACATCTTCCTGTACTTAGCATTGCAGCAACAAGAATCACCCCCTGCTGATCATTAGCAAACATGTAGTTTGAAAAGACCTTATCACTGGCTTCACTTTTCAGACCCAGAAGTCCCCCATAGGTGTGTTAGCCAGACTGGCGACCCGTCCAGGGTGTACTCTGCCTTTCGCCCTATGGCAACTGGGATGGGCTCCACCCACCCATGCGACCCTGAATAAGCAGAAGATGGGTGTTAGCGTGTCCCAACAGTCGGCCTCAACAGCTGGGGATCAGATCGCCAGGCCCTCCACCCTAGACATAGGACACACTGGAGAGAAGATTACGTCTCCTGAATGGCCTGGGAACACCTCTGTGTCTTTTAAAAGAACTGGAGAAAGTTGCTGGGCTTCTTAGGGTGTTGCCCCCGTAATCCATCCCTGGATAAGCAGAAAAAATGGATGGATAATGTTAGAATTTGTAAGTATTTGGAGCATTCCTACAACAGACAGATGAAAGAAATATCCAAACAATACCAAAAATATATAAAAATAACTGAGTAACATTTCAGGATTATAACATTTTGGACTGTGACTATAAAGCTAAAAACTGACACATAAACAACAATAAGGCAAAGAATGCATCTGTAATCCTAAAAAATATACTTGTGAAATATAAAGTTAATGTACAAAAAAAAGGAGTAAAAATGTTGAATAGATTTTTTCAAGGGATTCAACATTTGAAAGAAAATCTTGACAAAAAAGAAAACTCTAATAACAAATAAAGTAAAAGATAATGAATCTAACTAAAACTCACTGAGAACCCATTTTATCATGACACCAAAAATACAGAAGTTACAAAAATGTTTTACTTATTTGATGAGGGGAAAAAAAGGAAACAAAACCCAAGAACAAAGCCAAATTTGGAGGGTCGAGAGAGAAAACCAATAAATGAACAAGAAGAGGAAAAACCAAAAGAAAATGAGGAGGGGGAAAGATTAGCATGCTGATGGTGAGATGGGAGAAAGGAAAGAGTGAAGATGAAAGATTTTAGTTAAAGAGGGTTGACCCCTCGCTCAGCCCCACGTATTGACCGCACTAGGCTTTGATAAACTACACTGTGTGTGTGTGTGTGTGTGTGTGTGTGTGTGTGTGTGTGTGTGTGTGTGTGTGTGTGTGTGACCTCTGCACGTTCTGAGCTAAATCAATCTGTCAAACGTGTTAGCGAATCCGTGCTTATTCACCGCCATGCCTGTTTGTGCGTGTGTTATTTGAGTGTGTGTGTGTGTGACCGACCCTGACCGGCCATCAGAGCCAATGACGGAGTATTGATCAAGGCTCCGTCACCATAGAAACGGCCATTTGGGAGGACAGGCGATGGGGCGCGTGTGTCAAAGTGGGAAGACTTACTTCAAGGTGGCTCATCAGATCGTTGGGGGTGTGGGCGTGAGTGTGTGAGTGCGTGTGTAAAATGTCACCTTCGTGTTTTCCATTCATGGCGTGTTTTGGTGTTCTCGGCCAATTAAAAGGTCATCAAATAACCAAAAAACATCAGCGGCAAACATTTGGAAGCTACTGTGTCTTACTTTAATTAACCTCCATAAATCATTACCTGTGTAATTATGAGACAATATTATAATTACTGTAAACAAACAGGAGCAGACTGTGTCTCCTGTATAATTTTTCAGCCACAGAGTTCGTTTCAGTCATGATTTACCCCAGCTCGTGTTTATTCTGGGAGCTCACTTTAGCTCCACTAACACTCATTAGACTGACCAAAGTACTTTTTTATCTGTAGGAACACAATAGCAATCAATGAATCAGATCTAGTATAATGCCACATGCATGTGTGCAGCAGCATCATTAAACACACTGATTAATAAAGCTCTAAATCTCTCCATAGGGGAATGAAAGACTCTAGTTTGTACTTTATTCCTTTTTAACGATGCATAATGTCTGAAAGAAGTTCTAGGTTCAAGGTTAGCTTAAACAGAACGAATATCTGTAGTAAAGTTTACTCAACTGTGAAGTGATGTTACAGGATTTAAATCGGAGATGTGGGTAACTTGAGATGGCTGTTTCTTCTTGACCGTAATGAAGCCCATCCAGTGTTTTCATACAGAGACCAGTGATGAGTTACTGCTGTAGTGTTTGGGCACTGTGACAACACAGAATATCTCCATAGCCAAGAACATACATGTACCATACCATGCTATGGTTTAAAAGATGAATGTAGCTTCTAGTTCTGAAAAATGAAGCCAACCCTCAAGCGCCTTGAGCCTGTATTCTTTCTTATGGCCAGCAGGGGGTGAATCCTGGTCTTCTGATTATATAAAAGTCTATGGCAGGGGTGCCCAATCCTGGTCCTCGAGAGCTCCCGTCCTGTAGCTTTTAGATGCGTCCTTGTTCCGACACACCTGAATCAAATGAATGGCTTGTTATCAGGCCTTTGTCAAACTTGATGGCATACTGAAGAGGTAATCAAATTGATTATGAGTCTTAAAGTATAACATTTGGACAACAGGGGGTAACTTTACTTTACAGTCTGTCGCAGGGCTAACAGGGAGAGACAGACAACCATTCACACCTATGGGCAATTTACAATCGACTAACCCCACTAACTACATGTCTTTAGAGCGCTGGAGCTGGAGTATCCACAAAGAACCCACGCAGACACAAGGACAACATGCAGAGAGAGACCCCAATTCGAACCCAGTAACTTCCTGCTGTGAGGCAACAACCATGCTGCCCAAAAGTTATAATACTGGTGGAACTCGCTGTCACGTGTGTAAACCAAACTAGTGGCTTCAGGTTGATTTTTTGGTTTCTGTTTCTGGTGTTTGTTCTTATTCCAAAAGATTTGTCAAAGCCACCCACATTTGTCCACCTACAGATGTAGGTGGCGTACTTGAACAAGGGAAAATTAGCCAAATCAGACCTGTCTGCTGTGGTGACCCTTTGTGAATGAGCTGGAGTTCATTCAGTATTAAATTGAAAATTTCAGTTCTTCTAAAAAACCTAAGTATACTGTTGGCATCGGAAGCTGGTAATAACTTTTTTTGTGTTTTTTCTGCACTGTCGCACTATTTTGACAAACCTTCCTTGAAAAATTCCTTAAACTGTAGTAAGTTTGATGGTTCTCTTGGATGTATCGTCCATTTGAAATAACCACAAATATATCTCAGTTGGGCTTTGATGAAGCCATTTCCACTTGTTCCATCTGAGACATTACACTATAGATTCGCTGTGGTCATCATCCTGTCGAGAGGTCCTTTAACATTTCAACTTCATCTTTCAGACAGATGGACTTGCTCTATCCTCAAGCACTCTGTGTTATGATCCTCAGCCCTCAAATCAGCAAAGCCCAAGGCATAGCATTTCACCACCAAAAGGTCAACAATTATTCTCAACAAAAGCTGTCTTTGGTCTGTGCCAAGCATATCTGCTTCTGCTGTGGCCAAATAACTCTTCTGACTCACCTCTCCAGAGCACATTTTGCAATAGTTACACCTGCAGACCAGGCAGGATGAACGGCGCTGATTCTACTGGATCATTCGTCACACATTAATTAGAGTTGGGCATTGTTTGGAATTCTATGATAAAGATGTCCGCAATTATTGGAAAACTTTGACTCAAGGTCTAGCTGGGACTTGCAGCATTCCCCATGGAGCAGTTGGCAACATTTATCTGCATCGCACATGAAAATTACAGGGGACTACAAGGACAGTCTTCCTGTATTTGGGATGAAAAATTCCACAAAAAGAAGGCTGGTTGTGTTGATCCACATCCACACACATGCACACGCCAAAAGGGTCTGATTGGAACCAGGCTAAGAGAGGCCTAAACCTTGGTTGAAATGGAAATGAGAGATAAATGTGGACAGGTACGGAGGTTAAGGGTGAAAGGTCACCGGCATAACTATCCCACATCTTCAGTGAAGAAACAGGAACCTGTGGACAAGAAGTGGTCTTGTTGCTGTTTGCTGTTGAGGTTAAGGGTTAACAGATGAATGTAGGTCAATGGACTGGCTCTGAAGTTTCTGTGTGTGTGTGTGTGTGTGTGTGTGTAGCCAAACTTCTACTTACTGTGTGTGTGTGTGTGTGTGTGTGTGTGTGTGTGTGTGCATATATGTAGCACGTATGAGCGTCTGTGGTTCCATTTTTTCCAGCTCATGTCTATGTGATGTGTATGTGTGTGTGACCTGCTCTTTGTTCCTGTGCTCGGTGCAGTTAGGAGAGTGGACCGTTGACGAGGATTAATGCCCAACATATGGCAACCCTACGGGACACACACACACACACACACACACACACACACACACACACACACACTGCAGTCATTACTCTGAACAAAGAACTGTAAGGCTAATGAGAAGGCGATATCATGTGTCCTCTATACACTCACACACACACACACTGCATGAATTCATGTGGATGCGCACAAACACACTCTAATGTTGCTTACACATGGATGGATGCAGATGAGCACACACACACACACACACACACCTGGTACTGTAACATGTATCCATTGTGTGTATGTGGGAGTTGAAAGGTAGCAGAGGGTTGTTGATGGAAAGGTTTTAAGGTTTGAATGCAAACACCTGCGTGTGTGTGTGTGTGTGTGTCTGTAAAAGAGGGAGAACAGGGAGTTTATTGCAAAGATGAGTGTGTGTGTGATTGAAGGAGGACGAGGTGAAGCAGAGTTCAGAGGAAAAGTGAAGGTTCATGTTTTCATTTCTTCATGCTCCTCTGCCTCTCTCTCTCTTTTTTTCGGTGTTTGTGTGTGTGTTTGTGTTTGTGTGTGCACGTCTTTTTTCTCACATACAGATCACACCCAAAAACATTTGCAGACGTTTTCTCTCTTTTAGCACAGTTTCTCTTTTCTCTCTTGCTCCGCACCTCCCAGTGGGATTTGACCGATATTCAGTACTTGACACGTTCCTGGAAAACCGCACAGCCACTCTGTAGTCTCTGCTGTTGTAGTAGCTGACCCGTCTGTAAGCCCACACCCTTGTTAGGTGCTTTTCAGACTTGCACCCACTTTCCATTTATCTGATGGCTTCATGTTTGAATAACAGCCCTGATGACTTTTATGTAAAAGTCATGATGACAGTCGTACTAATTGGAGAAGGTGTGTTAGCTGTAAAACTGTATCTCCAAAATAAGGTTAATTCTGTGTTCATAGGGCCTAAAGTCCATTTACTAGGGAAAAACAAAACTGTTTCTCAGTATATCACTAGAAACACAACTTAATGCACTGAGGGCCACAATTACACATACAAAATTATGATTTCATGAGTTGGAAAAGCATGTGCATATGGTTCACTTTTCTATATCAACAGCTGGTATGAATAAAAACAGTATTATTTGTTTTTTCTTTTATCTATGTACAATTAAAAACCAAATACATTGCTGTCATGTGTAGATCTTATCCTTTTAAGGCAATATTCTTAGTGTTTTCAAGGTCTTTGCAAATGACATTAACATAACAGAGCAGTGCTGCTTTTGTTGGGACAGTGTTGGTATAAAGACTATAAAATCCAACTAAAAGGATTATTTAAGAACACTTTTACGATCACAAAACAGTGATCGTTAGTTATCTGTGTACTGCCCCCAGGTGGAGATACTAGTGTCCCATCTAAAAATGATGACAGAAACTTATAAGCTGGATGCATAAATTTCTGATTTTGTTTAAAAAAAAAAAGTTTTATTAGAAGTTTGACCCTCCAGGTTTTTTAGCGTAAGTACTTGAGTCACTTTTCAAATGACTTTGTTAAACTGTGGTTGCGCTACAGCTACGGCACAAGTGGCTCAGTATTTCTTGGTTTTACTGTCATCAAGCAGATGAGCTCCATTCTATTTATTTATTTAATTAGTTAATTTTTGATGGGGTAGATTGTGTACCACACATTTGCCATATTTAGCACTGAAGTCGTTTCCCTTTGTTTCAAAGTCAAGTAATAAAAAGCTAGTTAGCTATACAAGCTAACGTTAGCGCCTTCTGTTAGCACAGGGAAAGTCACACTTTTGTACATTCATTACAGAAATGTTAGGTTTGGATAATAAAGTAGAGTGTACCTGCTTCTATTTTTTCTAATCTCATGCAGTGGCACTATGTCGAAGTCTTGAACAGGTTTTATTTTTTGGCCTCTCGCTCTCTCTCTCTCTCTAGGTGTAAATGACTTTGGATGGCCATCTGTTACTTAGCTACCCTGCAGAGAGTTGGCCTGCATGCGCACCTCCTCTGTGTGTGTGTGTGTGTGCGTGTGTTTGTGTGTGTGTGGCTTCCTTTATGTTTAGCCGCATGTGTTCAGTTACAGTATTCTTGTTTGAGTGTGTTTATTTATGCCTACGTGCACATGCATAATACAGTAGGTTGTGTGTGTGTGTGTGTGACAGAAATAGGGGGGTTGAGAGAGATGCTGGAGTGTGTTGAGTGTTTATTCAGGTTCACTTGCTCATGTAGAACATGTATCCCAGCTTATGTATGTAAAAAGGACGCTGTTGTACATGAGTGTTAGCATATTTGTTCCTCCTCTGTCTCTCCTTAAAGTCCATCGGCAGCAATAACAATCTGCATATCTAAACAACATTTAAGTTTTCTGCTGAGTTTCCTTCTTCACAGTAAAAGTCTGTCAGCCATACTCAGGATTTCAGAAACACTCGGTGGACATGAGACTTTGTACTTCATAGTCTTTCAGTTGCTCAAAGGGCAGGATGAAATATGTCGGTGAGGCAGCTTTTACTTTTTTGCTCGGAGTCCTTGGAAACTTGTCTGCCCGACACAGCTGACAGTGTTGATATCTTTATATGGAAAACAAAGACCTCAGATGTGAAACTGATATACATGAACCTAAGTGCTTTGAATGATACTGTATTGTATCATGTTTGATGCAGATGGTCTGAGAGGCGTGCACAGATTATAATGGCTTCATTTTTCTGCACTCAACCCTGGAAAATCTTAGTAACTAATCTCCTTTTCTCTCTCTCCCCCTCCAGCTCTCGCCCAGGCCGTCCTCCCAAGCGTTGTTCTGGTGCAGGGATCCAGGAAAGCCCCAGGCTGCTTCACCCAGGCCTCCCCGGCCTGCTGTCCCCCAGCCTGCTGTCCCACACTGGTAAGAGAAAGAGACCGAGGCATGAATGATTTTCTCGTTTTTAATACATTTTATTACCTTATTGGGATTTATTTTTAGTCTTTTTTTGTTGTTCCAGCAGCTTCTGAGGACTCTGTGATAGTGCCCTCTACTGGTCAAAGTAATTATGACAGAAAACAGAAAGGAAGTTGTGTAGGGAGGAGGTAGGGGTGGATGGATGGGTCAACAACTGCGGTTTGATGCAAATTACTTTCAAAAAATACTAATCTAACCCAACCAAACACAGGTGGAAAAATCTGGGATCGCATGCAAGCATAAACTGTGTTAATTTTTAAATTAATTCCAGACTGAGGAATTTCAGATTCAGTGACTTGCAGGGACTGAAATCGTCTCTTTGATGCTTAATTTAAACATACGATGCTTTTCATGCTAACATGTCCCGCGACCTGACGTTGTAAGTCTCGTATTTCCAAGAAAATGGAGAGCACAGGTAATGAGGCGGGTTTTGCAGATGACAGGTCACATACAATGCAACGTAAGGAGGACATTTTCTTCCTTTCATACAAGATGCAGTGATGAGTGACGACTTCATCACCTCTACCACCTGTGGTAAAGCACAGCGATACACTGGATTGCTTCCATACCAGCGGTGTAAGAGCAAACTTGTCTGCCCAACTGAAAGATTGTGGGGAAATCTGTGGGAAAAGTTGTTTTTGTGCCTAAAACTGCAAAGATCTCTAAAGTGATCAATGGTTAGTAGGAAATGAATGTTCCTGTTAGCTTGGGCTGTGTAATTAGCTGGTCAGGGCTGTAGATTTTACGAATGCTGTGGGCATTTTTGCACTGAACCGGAAGAGAAAATTAAACTTTTAACCCATTTAAGCTCCTTTACAGCACTTAAAGTAATGGCTGAACACAGATTTTTGTTCAGATACTTTTTCAGTCATTAGTCAAGGACATGCACTCAATGACCAGATGGACTTGAGTATGAGCAATAAAGGATTTTCTGGTGCATTTTCAGGAAGAACTAATGAAAAACATACAGAAGCTCGGTGACCGTTAGTTTCCATGAATTTCTAGTGGGGTTTATGAGCAGTGTTGGGTAAGTTACTTTAAATTAGTAACTTAGTTACATTACTAGTTACTTCTATCAAAAGTAACTCAGTTACTTCAAGTTACTCGTTACTTTCAGAGTAACTAGTTACTAGGGAAAGTAACTTTGGTTTTACTCAGAATTCTCTTGTTAATGTGTTGCTAACTGGATACCCAGCCAGACTGCCAGTCTTCTAGCTTGCTTACTTGCCACAAGTGCACTGTGCCACCTACCAATAGAAAGGAAAAAAATAATGTGCACACTTCCATGAGAGAAATCCCACGCCTGGACCGTCGTTGACCGCCGCATGATTCTAGCCTGCTTTTTACATCCAACACAAAAACTGCAGTCGTGGTGCTTTCGATTGTACTCAGAACTCGGAAATTCTGCCTTCTGAATAGGAAGATGTAGGTAACACCAGACTGCAGATGAGCTGCTTACAGGGCTGGACTGGGACAAAAAAAAAATCGTCCCGGGGAATTTGACTAGAGACCGGCCCACCATTATAGCAAAAATCATAAAGCCTTTGAATGAAAACAAACGCTGTTGTGACAGTGATGTACACTGTTCTGATGGTATATATGCATTAATCTATCAATCGTTTGTTGTAAGACTCAGATAATTATTTTTTTAAAAGCGAGACATTTTAAATGAGAATAAGAAAGAAAAGTATTTCTTTGTGCCCCCCTTTCCCTGTTAATGCCCTACCTGCCCCCCTGGCAACACTTTGCTAGACCCGCCCCTGCACAGTTACCAGCTGTCAGCTACGTAAAAAAAGGATCCTGGTGTTATTTGTCTCTCAGAAACAGTTCATAACTTCCCTTCAACTCATTCATGTCACCTAAAAGGTAAACCTGTTTCTCCATCACCTGTTCAGCTCTGATGATTCAGTAAGGACATCTCCTGGTTTCATCTTCATGTTTCCCTCTCACCACATATCCAAACCGACATCATGACCAGCAGCTTTACAGCTGTGGCTCCAGCCAACATCAGCTGATAGTAGAAAGTAATATTAAATACATTCTAACAACAGCTGATCAAGCTTAAACGTGCTGCTGTTGTTTACCGCGACATCCGCTGGTGTCCTCTTTCTGGCGCAAAGTGGGCGATAAACAAACAAGAGAGAAAAGCCGATCGGCTGATCATTGATCAGTTTCATAATTGAAGTAGAAACAGGAGAGGGGGTGAGAGAATGAGAGAAGAAGAGGCAGCTGTGCAGCGTAAACACAGAATAAATCCAGGTTTGTGTCTTTTTCATTGTAGCTGAAGTCCGGGACAAAATGTTCCTTTTCACCTCAATACGAAACGCGTAATAATTTCTCTGAATACGAGACGATTCCGTTTTTTACGGGACGGTTGGCAACTCTAATAATTAACCTATGAACAAAATAAAGTTCAACATCAGTAACATAGCACCCACCCAGCTGTATAGAAACTCCGTCATGCTAGCTAGTACGCAGTACGAAAAAGTCAGCATAACGAAAATAAACTCCACCTAAACTTGGTTTATATCTGACCCAGATAGACTGCAGGTCATAACTTCTTACCTGAAGTTCAGTTCACCTGATACTCGGACCGGCGGCTGCTTTGGGTCTCTCCTCTTGGCGCCCTTTTCCTTCATCCACCTGCTGGCTTCCACCACTTGCTAATGTTATTGAATCTGTGGAAGCTCCGCGATAGCCACCACACGAAGTAACAAATAACGAGCCTATTTAAATCCCAGTAACGAGTAACGCGTTCCTGGTTTTGGCATAATAACTAGTTACCGTGCTCGTTACCACAATAATAACGTAGTTACTGTAACGCGTTACTTAATAACGCGTTAGTCCCAACACTGTTTATGAGTATACCTAAAATCTGATTAAGAAATGACTTGTGTTCCCTTTTGTGTCATTAAGTTTGCACATGTTTATGAATACGTGGTCACAGGAACTTCAGTCGTGTTTTTTAATGTGAAATATTATTTATGCACAGTCTTTACTTTGTTAATACTGCACAACAGTTGTCATATCAAAGTTCGTGTTTCCCCCTCGACCGCTCTAAATTTCGCTGCTGGTTGGTCCTGAACAGTTCGCGCTGGTCGGCTCACTCTGTTACTGCGTTTCCGTGTCTGTTTAATTCACCTAATGTGTTTCCCGCTCTGTGTTTGACACGTGTTTCAGTTTGCGAATTTTTGACAGCTGGCAGAGGAGCCAACTGCTGGCCTGTAATGGAAAAAAGTATCACATTGTTGTGCTTATAACCTCCAGAGAAAATGACCAGTAATCCTCATAAAGCTGCGCACTGACACATTTCACTAATTTTGAGCTTTCACATTAACACCATGACTCTCATATGTTTTTTACATTTTTTTGATCAAATGTGTAAACATCTCTGTAGTGCCTGTAGTGCTGTTTAAGCATCTGGATTGTGTGGATGTGAGTTGCCGAGTTGTAGAGATACGGACGTTGCTCTGAGTACTCACAATATGTTGCTCAGAGCACCATAAAATATATTTGTACGCTCAACAGGAATGTCTCCTTCCAGAAATCATGAGGTGTTTTTATGCGTACCCTGTTGTGAGCAGTTTCATGTAGAAACAGTTTTCTCCGTACCTTTTGCATCTGCCAACCAAAGAAGCGTGGAGATGGGTCACTCCGTTATCAGAGCAACCAAAAACGAAGAAGGTCCCCACTCGACCACCTCAGAATCAGCTATTATAAGCGTATTTAATGAAGCCGTGTAAAATATAAAACAAGAAAAAAAAACACAGTGTGTCAGAGTATAGTAAATAATGTGGATCCATAAAAGAGAGCATCTGGGCAGGGCTGCAGCCCACCTTTTGGTGATCTGTGATGTGAAGTAACCAACACGCATCGGTACTCCGAATGTTGGAGCTGTTTTCTGATAATCCACTGGAGAAAACTTCAAAAAACTGCATCTTGGTAAGCTTTCAAGGCCTGTATTAGCATGTGGGACACGTGGTTGAACACCATGAGCTATAGCTTATGAAAGGTCTCTTTTTCACCTGCATTTAGGTACCAGGTTCTTCTTCCAGCCACCTGTGTAAAATTTTTCTGATATATGTGAGAGTGACCTTCTAATCTTATTCTTATTCTTAGAGAAACCGTGAAGTCAGCGTCTTCTCTTACTTCTCTTTTATTTGCTTTCCATCTTTAAAATTTTCTTCCTGGAAATTCTTCCTTAGATTCACCCTGTCATTCGGTTTCCCACTCCTGCTTTTCCTTCTGTCCCTCTTTTTCACCTTACCTGCCTCTTTTCCTCTATCCACATCCTTTCTTTCTGAGCAATCGAGATGGCAAAGAAAACAAAATGAAAGGCTCCCTCTTTTTTCCCCCTCCTGTAGCCACAGAAAGTGGAAATGGAGGGAACGCAAAGGATAGAGGAGGGGGAGAAATGGAGAGAAGAAAGGAGGGATGTCGCCAGAGGAGGTAATGAAACCTAAAAATGACTGCCAAAGTACTGAGGAAAAGATGGTTGCAGGGACCAAAGAGTGGGAAAAAAAAGACGGAACCGAGGAGGAGGCAAGGAGTGTGACAAAAATGGCGCGATGGAAGATGGATAAACGAGTGGATGATACAACGAAAGAAAAAAACGGGTAAAGCGAAGGAGACGAGGAGGAGGAAAAAGACCTGCAGAGAAAGAGAAAGGGAGAGTGAACGAGTGCAGATTGCATGGTGGTGTGATGAATGACACGTCTCTGGGGTCCCACTCCTCCATCTGTCCATCCTCCCCCCTCCTTCCCTTGCTGTGTCCCTCTTTTCTTCCCTTTCCCTTCTTCCTCAACTCGTCTCCCTCCCTCCTTCCTGCTCTGTCATCCAGGTTTTCATGTTCTTCATTTTTTAAGTCTCTTCTTTTCCTCCTGCCTGCATCTTCCTTACTTTATTCCTTCCTACTTCTTTCACTCCCTTCTCTTCCCCCTATGTCTGCCACCTTTCTCACTTCATTCTTTGCTTCCTTTATTTTGTCACTTTATCCTCTTCAATCTCCACTTCTTGTCTCTCCTACTCCTCTCCTTTACTTATTCTGCTATTCTACTTCCTGCTTTCCTTCTTTCCCCTCCTCCTCCTTTCTTCCTTCCTCCCCTTTTATTTCCTTCTCTGTCTCCTCTCCATTTACTTCCCTCCTCTTTCGTCTACTCATCTTTGTAATTGCTTTCCTATGCCTCCTCTTTCTTCCTTTTTGTTTCTCCCCCTCCTCATGCTTTAATTTCCTTCTATCCTTTACTTTCTTCTGCTTAATTTGCTCTTGTAACCTTTCTATCTTCCTTGCCTTATTTTCCATCTTCTTTCATCCTGCTTCCTTCATCTTACTGTCTCCTACCTATGCCCCCTACTTGCCCTCCATTCTCCTAACCTTCTTCTTTTCCTTCCTTAAACTTGCTCCTAACTCCTAACACACTTCCTATCCTTCCTTCTCATTTTCCTTCATTCCTTCACTCTTCCCTCCTTTTTCCTATGAGTTTTCCTCCATTTTCTTCCTTTCTCTTCTTGTTTTTGTATCCTGCTTGATTGTCTCTTGCCTTGCTTCCCTGCTCTGTTCACATTTTTATTCCTAAACTCATTCCATTCATCTTCACTCTTCTTGTAAACTTTTCTATCCTTCACTCTTCCTTCTTTTTCTTAGTTCCACCATCCATACCTTGTCTTCCCCCCTTTCCTTTGTCATTTCATCTTCCATGATTTTCTTTCCATGTGCCACTCATTTGCTGCAGTTGTCTTCTTTCTTTCTCCATCATTCCTTTTTGCTTTCCTGCTCCCTACCCCATCCCTTCGTCATCCCTCAGCGTCATTCTCCTCACCTTCTTTTTCCCGTCTTTGTATTCCTCCTTCATCCCTTCACAACCTCTTAATTTTTCCTCACTTTCCTTTTTTCATGTGCTGTTTTTGTATCCTCCTTGCTTCCTTCGTTTTCTCCTTCCCCCTGTCCCCTCTCCCCCAATTATGTCCTTTTTTTTAAAAAAAATCCAAGTGTCTTTCTTTCCCTCCTGCTCCCTCTGTCAGCTTTCTTCTCTCTCCTTTGTCCTTTCTGCTTTTTTGGGTCACTACCCTTCCTTCTCTTCTTCTGCTTTCTTTCCCTTCATTTCCTTTTTTCTTTAATTTGTCCTTTCCTCTTTTATTTCCAGCCTTTCTTTCCTTTCCCTTTCTTTCCTCCTTCCTTTCATTTTCCAGATCTTCCTCCTCCACCTCTTTTTCCTTCCTGTTGTTTCTTCTGTCATTTCTTCAACCCTGAATTCCCCCACACTTTCCCTTTCTCTTCCTCTGCTCTTGCCTCCTTGACTGTCTCCTTCCATCTTTCCCCTCTCACCTCATCGTGGTCCCACACTCATTTCAATCATCTCCTCTTTCCTTTCCTTCCACATTGTGAACCTCCTCACTTCTCTTCCTCTGATCTTTATTTTGCTTCCTCTTCATTCTCCACATATTTGCGTTTCGTTCTTGCCGCTCTCGTTCCTTCAGATCTTTCCCCTCCATCACCTCGCCAGTTTTTCTCCTCCATCCTTCCCTCCATCCCTCTTGACAGTGACTGTTGGCCTCCTTCTCTCCTCCCTCTCCCTCTACAGGATAAATAAAACATGGTTTTGTTTAGTGACATATGGACACAGCTCACTGTGGCATACTAATGACACACACACACACCTGATATATATGTGTGTGTGTGTGTTTGTTAAACATTAGTGGAACCCAGAGACAACATTTGCTCACTTATGATCGCTCATTAGCTCACACACACACACACACACACACACACTCACGCACACACATGCACAACATATATAAAACACACACACAAACACACACACACACACACACTTGGCAGTTGTCAGATGTCGCATTCTGTCTCAGTCACACACACATGCAGAGTCGGTCGTCTTAGTGGCCCTGCGTCCATGGAGACACCACGTTGCTGGGGGAGACGGGCTGTTGTTTACGACCTCGCGGGCGCCACAGCAATGGGGGGCATCGGCCAATCGCAGATGGACATTTATCACACGGTTAGGAAACGCAGAGAGAGGAGGAGGAGAGAGTTTGGAGGAAATGGTGAGAGAAAGGCAGAGGACATGAGGGTGGAAAATGAAGAAGAAGACGGGACAATGAGGAGGGCAGAGAAGAAGGGAGATGTTGGAAGAAATCGTGGATGAGGGAGGAGGTGGAAAATGTGGATGGAGTACTTTAAAGAAAAAAGTAAAGAAACCAGCCGACGAAGACGAGAGAAAAAAAGAGTGAAGAAGGAAAAAAGGTTAAAAACTGAGAAACAGAGAGGAAGGAGGCAAAAACAGGAGGATGGTACATAAAGATGAGAGGGAAGAAGGGAGGGCAGGAGGCGTCAACAACAGCGAGAGAGTGATATCAGTTTAATTGGCCTCATCTTCCTTAACAAAGACGCTGCGATGATAAGCGTGGGAGTGTGTTTGTGTGTGTGTGTGGTAACCTACGCAGGGTGCTGCAGCACTCATTTGACTTGTTAATTCACTTCAAAAACAGCTCAATGGTTCGCCTTGTCTTCAAACACACACACACACACACACACTTACAGGGATGCACAAGTGTGCCATTTTTTTTTCTTTTTTAAACACACACCTATAACGGACTTTGTATCCATGCACAATTGGTGCGTAAACACTTTTCTTTAGCACAGTCTTGTTCAAATACATCCAATTTGAAGTGATGAACACATCTGGCTGCATGAAAACACACACACACACACACACACACACACACACACACACACACACACACACACACACACACACACACACACACACACACACACACTATCTCTGTGTAGGTTACAGATGAAGTGCTTTCAATCTTGTCCTGAAAAGAATACACTTGTCTGAGGACTCTTATGTGCACCTGCAGAGAGAGAGGGAGAGAGATGAAGGAGGTGGAGCGGGAGAGTGAGAGGGAGGGAGTCTGAGGAGGACTGAGGTGACATTAAGTTGTTTCTTTTTAATCCTTCCCCTCCTGCTGCATCACTTTTTAATCACTCTTTCTTCATAAAAGACAGTGACGTTGGCCAGCACCTCTGACAAAGGAGCCTATTATGCCCTGTCTTATTTTCAGGCAGATATACAGTTACAGTGGTGATGCTGATATTAGCCATATCCAAAAGTTTTCAGTAATAAGGTCAGTGTGTGGCGTACACTCAGTTTCATGGAGGGAAAATATCCTTAATATGGGCATCTCAGGCACAGTGAGAACAGAAGCCCCACCCACATCTGCTGTTTGCATGGATCAGCCAATCAGAAGAAAGTTTGGTTACTGAGAGGATGGCTTATTTCAGATCAAGGTTAAACTGAAGAGCCATGCATACACCCAACATAAGATAAATGAGGATTGTTTTTGAACTGTGACTTTTGAACTTTAATCTGTAACTACAGACATGACTATGAAACTGGGATCATAACTACTGAAGGAAAGTGAACCCACAAACTTCAGGCAGTAAAAAATACAAATCAATCACACCAACACACAGACATCAACTTGAACAGTTAACAGAACATTAATAGTTAATGGAAACTATAATAGCCATTACTAATAGGCGATGTATGTTCTTAAACATTCGTTTTTGGGGTATAAGGTGGACTAACATTTACCTGTAAAGAGCCTCTCATCATTGCTAATGACTTTTAAACTTTCAGCTTTGCTTTGGTTTTGGGATGTAATCAAGTACTAAAAGCTCTAACTGGTGGCTTTATTAAGCATTAAATCGCTTAAATTGTTCATCTAATTAGACAGTAAAGTCCCAACAAATATTTATGAGGCCGACAGAACCCATAATCATTGATTTTTACTTCTGACCTTTAACCACTAAACTGCGAACTACCATTGAGCAATTGACCGAATAAAACCTTAAGACTTTTGACTGAATATGATGGTAAATCTTAGTAGGCAACAGAACCCCAAACTCTAATAGTCTAAACTAAATAATAAGTGTATATCATAGTGAATAGAGCCCTAATACTGGATTTCATTATATTACCCAATGTTTACATCAAACATTGTCTTCAACGGGCTTTCAAATCTTGCTTCTATTTGACTCAAGTCCCTGACCTACAAACCCAGTTGGTATAGCAGTTCATAAAGAAACCTAATGGAAAAGTTTGTATTGATTCGGGAGAACAAATGCAATCCCCAAGCCTTCTAGTTTGAACTGTTCAAAGTCAAAGACTTTGCAAAAACAATCACTCTTCAGCTAGTGTCTATTTCCATTTGAAATAGCACAAAATGGCGGCTGCAAAATGGCTGCAAATGGGCATCGTCAACATTCAGTAAGAGCTAAAGATGGGCGACCTAAGTGCCAGAGTACTGAGCTGAAATCTATTTGACTCAGCACAAGAGCAATCGACTGCATTTGTAAATTGGCACTCTCGAGTGCTCGCCGGAAGAAAGCGAAGGGGAAAAACAAAAAAAAGCCAGAACAGTGTGTTTCTAAATTCAGAACACAAAGAGCAATTTCTCTGTTTTCCTGTTTGTTTTATTCAAAGTGTCACTCCATCTCTGAGAGCACGTTCAGAGCACTTCGTCAGAGATGTAGGTGCAGTGGATTAAATATTTACAACCGCAGCCAAATGGGGTGGGTTTCACGCGAGCTCGGGAGGGGGGTTCAGGACTGTTGAATATCACCCAACGGCCTCCACCAACAAACTCAAAGCTATTAAAGACTATCCAGACCCACTGTGGAGGACACTGTCAGATCTCATTTAGGATATCGCCTGCCATGTGGTGGATGCTTTTATCAAGAAAGGCCTTTCAGTAGCTAAAGAAGGTACATGTTTGTGATGCTAAGGAGTTAGTCCAACTATTGTATTATGTAGGACATGGACTTAAAGTTTTGTGTTTAGAAGTAGGTTTTGGGTGTAGCATGTGAAATGTAGCATGACGTTGAAAATAAAATCAAATAAAAACCACCCACTCCTGGTTACCCAATTGATGAGTATTAAGTCTTTATTGAACTTTGTCTTGCAAAAAGTTCCAAGTCTGGACTTTTGGATTTTCTGCTTGTGCTTTTTCAATAAGGAAATATTAAACGACTAATGACAACAAGGCCTTTTTTTATTTTTTACTTTTTTAAAATACAAAATCAGATTTTATTCAGAATTAACAATCCTCATCGTTGCATGCAACAAACCCAAATCCCAACCTGCTATTGGCACTTCAGGGTATATTTAGGAAATATTCAGCAAATATGAACGTCTGTAATTTACAATTTCACAGACCTTGCAGTTGGAGGGAAGTTATGATACCATAAATTTGATTCTTGATGCTAAATAAAAGAATACATATACACACAGATCTGTCCTAACATTAAGACTCCATGTTAAATACTGTCTAGGTTTTCCTTTTGCTGCCATGATAATAACTTGAATAATGAGGTTTTCATTTACTAATATGTGCAAATGTTCTTACCCTGTGCAAGAAAAAAGCACTTAAGCAGAATTGCTGTTGGATTTATAATAATAATGGATTGCATTTATATAGCGCTTTTCAAGGCACCCAAAGCGCTTTACAATGCCACTATTCATTCACTCTCGCATTCACACACTGGTGGAGGCAAGCTACAGTTGTAGCCACAGCTGCCCTGGGGCAGACTGACAGAAGCGAGGCTGCCATATCGCGCCATCGGCCCCTCTGGCCAACACCAGTAGGGTAAAGTGTCTTGCCCAAGGACACAACGACCAGGACAGAGAGCCCGGGGATCGAACCGGCGACCTTCCGGTTACAGATACGCTTCCCAACCCCCTGAGCCACGGTGGCCTGTCTTGTTCTCACCACCATGCATATATTAGCAGATATCATCAGACTGCTTCTTATGTCAGTTTTCTACTTGGGTAGAGTCAAGGCACATATATAACATGTCATATTTACCCATTCACACACACTCAATACAAGCGTTTTTACCTAACGTGCACACTCTGAATGCATTAGGAGTAACTTGGGTTTCAGTATCTTAGCCAAGGATACTTCAGCATGCCAGGAATCGAACCACCAGCCTTCCGGTTAGTAGATGTACACAATCGCCTCAAGCTTACAGCAGCTAGTATTCCCAGGTGGTCTCCCATCCAAGTACTAACCCAACTGTGCTTTGATTCTGAGATCTGATGAGATCAGGTGGGCTCAGGGTGGTATGGCTGAAAGCCAGTGAGCGTACCAGGTGCCACAATTTGCAGCCAATCTGCATGCTCCCTGAACACTGCCAGAGAGTGCGATCTGACTGTGAAACCACACGCTCATTGGCTACTAACTTGTCAGTCACAAGTTATTAAACTCATTTGGAAAGTGTTTACTTAGGTCAACTTTGGCTACGTTCACACTGCAGGTCTTAATGCTCAATTCCGATTTTTTGATCAAATCCGATTTTTTTGTCTGCTTGTTCACACTACAAATAAAATGTGACAGCAAACGCGCTCCTGTGTGAACGCTCAAAGTGTCCCGCATGCGCAAAAGAAGATGTCACACACAAAATGCTCTGTTTAGACCCAGAGCAAACAGTATTGTTTGACTGATGGTCCTTAATATAAATACTTGTGTCAGACTTTACGTTTCCCAATTTTGCTTTAAGTTATAAAGTTATTTTGTTATTTACATTTGGCCTAATAATTATCCTTATTGCTGTTTTAGAGAGGAGCGGTGCTTCAAAGGATAGTTGCAGATTTCTGTCAGAATCTGCAGATTATACAGTACAAATAAAATGTTCACGTCTTCCCAACAGTTTCACTAACATCTACACTGGATGGCCAGGAAGTGTTCACGATGTCTTCTCGGGCTCTTCTCCGGCGCTGATTGGCGTCAGTCTTGTGTCAGTGACGTAAAAGACGGATTTAATGCGACTTGACCATTCAAACCTCAGTCGCTTTCTGAAACATTAGATATGTATCGGATTTAGTACCACATACGAAACTGACCCAGATCGGATTTGAAAATATCGGATTTGTGCCGTTCACACTGTCATACCATGATTGGATATGGGTTGCATAGGGTCAAAAAAATCGGATTTGATGCGCTTTCGCCTGCAGTGTGAACGTAGCCTAAGAGAGCCGTTCTTCCCATTGACATATATCAGACCGGAAATCTTATTGGCACCACAGGTAACGCCCTCTGGTGGCTATTAAAAATGAATGCAAGTTCTAGAAACTTCCCGTTTGTCTTTATTTTTCAGACTCAGTAGCTATATCCATCTTCGACATTGTCTGACACTGGACATATCAGCGTGATTCATATTACCTCCCTGTGGTTTCATTGCTGTAGCCAATTGGTGTAAGTGACTCAAATAATTGGATTTTGTAACATAGGATAAACTTTATTTATTTAAAAATAAGATCTAAAAGCACAATGGTATATTTCCACATGCTGAACAGTAGTCTATTAATATTACAGGCCAAACAGGCTAATAATAGCCTTTATGAATGTCATGCATGGAGTATTGCTGTAACAGATCCCGTTTTAGCAACTTTCAAACAGTAACGTTAACAGATTATTAATATTAAGTCACTTTATTTCTGGACACTAGTTTTTAAAAAGTTTAACACCATCTCAGTGCTGGTGGGAAAATCCTTGCGCTTTCTTACAATCTAGTCCTGACTTTTGCCAAGTTATGCTGATGATTCACTGTTTTCTCTATTGAGATCTGCTCTGTACTCCTTGTTTTTTCACTCCTCCTTTATCACTTCTCCTCTTCTCCTTTCCACCATATGTCCTTTGGAAAGCATTACAATGCACAAGATGGAAAAAAGAGATGAGTAAACGATGTGCAGACAACCCACAGGGGGATGCTGAAACACACGCACTTGAAGACAAACTGGAAAATATATATATTCCCTCTCTCTGTCCTACACACACACAGACACACACGGAGGCTATATGATGCGTGTGCCTTTGAAGCAGTCTGTCAATCAATCACACACTAATTCCCAAGGTTTCGTGGTCGCCATTAGGGACGGGGGTCGATGCTCGGTAACCGTGGACACAGCGGACAGCCATTGATCTGAGATAGGAAGAGAGAGAGCTGTGTGTGTGTGTGTGTGTGTGTGTGTGTGTGTGTGTGTGTGTGTGTGTGTGTGTGTGTGCGTGCATGTGCGTGTTTGATAGTCATGATGGAGAACAGTATTGTGGCTCTGGCTTTGCTATTGATCGTCTTCTGGTTGCATTGAGGCGGAGCGGGCGTTCTGACTCTGTATCTGAGTGTGTGTGTACATGGAGATCAAGTGTGTGTGCGTGTCCACCCATGTGTGTTTCCTGTATCTGTAAATGCAGCTCTGTGTGTGTGTGTGTCAAGGTGTTCCTCAGAGTAATCAATGTGTAAATGCAGTCCTGACCCCACAGAGGGACTCCATTTTCTATTTTAACCCCATCCCCTTGTACCTCACTTTGTTTTCTATTCCCAAGCGTTCATTCTCAAATTTGAAAAACTTGAATGGAACATCTTGACTTCAACTTTCAACGCAACAAAATTAAAGTGACTTTATGTTCTGCTCTTGTGCCCACAAGTACAGGACAAAATATCTCAACAACTTTTTTTCAGATGACAACTATTAATGAATAATAAGTCTGTCATTCAGACGACAACAAATACAGATACCATCCATCCATTTTCTTCCATTTGTCCAATTAAGGGTGAAAGTGGGTTGGAGGTGGGGTACACCCTGGACAGGGCTAACACAGAGAGACAGACAACCATTCACACCTATGAGCAATCCAGATGGTGAATTCAAAGTGTTTAAAGTGGGTTTAACTGACTGTCACTGTTTCTGCATGGGTTCTGTCCGGGTACTCGTGCTTTCTCTGCAGTCCAAAGACATACATGTTAGGTTAATTAGCCATTCTTAATTGCCACTAAGTGTCTCTTTCTTTGTTAGCCCTTTGTCCCATTGGCAACCTGATCAGGGTGTACCCTGCCTCTTGCCCTGTTGTGGCTGGGATAGGCTCCCTGCACCCCTGAACTGGATAATTAAAGGAGATTCTTTGATATGTAGTAAAAACATCTATGATAGCATCACTTTGAAACCAGGTTTCTTTTAAAAAAACTTTCACAGATATCCAGTAAGATGTTTACCTGTTGAAAAAAGGTCTATAGAGATGTAAGGAAGAAATAATAGATTAGATTGGAGTTAATTTGTATTCAAAGAAAAGCAGCAACATTTTTGATGAATTATGAATATATATTTTTTTACCTTCTTTACAGTTACTCTTTTACTCAACGACATTTGATACATTAAATCATGACATTCTCATCCATCAACATGGCGAATGTTCAAATCTTTCCTTTCTAATCAGAAAAATGATTTTAAAAAACTTAGTCCTTTCTAACCTCTAATACAGGTGTTCCACAGGGATCTGTTCTCAGCCCACTTGTTTTTCTTCATGTATAAAAGACTTCCCTCAGCACTGGAGCAGGTTTTCAGATGTATGCTGATTACATGGAGATGTATGAATGAAGTAAAAATCATGCAGAATTTGGTGAGTGCCATGCTAACAGCTCTGTAGCTTTAAAAATAAATGCTTTTTTCAGTGTGCCAACATCAGCATGCTAACGAGCTATATTGTTAGTGTTATACTACAGCATTAGATGAGGTTAATCAAAATTACGTTTTTGCTGACATTTTGAAGTAGGACCCAGGTTGAAGTGTAAACCTGATTGTGATGTTGGACAAAAACTTAGCTGTTATGAAGGGAACATTTGTTTCAATCCAGTAATTTTGAGGTTCTCTCAGTCACAGTTTTCCAGCTACCATTTACTACTGTTCCTTGGGGGAAAAATTAATGGCATTCAGTCTCATCAAAATATTCAACTTAAAGGTACAAACCTAAATTTGTTGTTGCATTGGTCTAAAGTCAGGCATCAGAATTCATCATGAGGGCAACATAACCATCTATACACAATTTTATAGTTCTCCATCCAGTAGTTGTTGAAACCATGAAGCCTGAGGAAAGTCAGTTCATTCATTGATTAGTATATCATTTTAAGGATTCATCCTCAGAGAGACACAGGTACATGTGCAAACTTTTATGTCAGTCCAGCTAACTCAAAGCAACAAATGCTAAATTCATTGTTGCAATAGAAGAAAAGCCAGAGGTTTTGACATGTTTCATTTGGGAAAATTAACACAGTGTCACACATATTCACCTAACAATTGTACACTCCTGAATGAACCGTAGTGGTACGAATTTCATTGACACATTGACACTGTCCTGGGTAAAGAGCCACATATTTTCTTCAAATCTTTCCCATAATATAGTTTTGTTTCATGGTTCTTCGTTCTTTCCATTTTTCCCATAAAACAGCAAGTTTTTCCTTTCACTTTTTTTTTTTAATCTATCTGACCTTCTTTATCAGTCCCACTTTTTCCCATGCCATTCCCCTTTTTTCCATTTTCAAACTCCCTTTCTATGTTTGGGCCTTCCTTCATATCGTCTTGTCTGAATGTTTTTCTTCATTCTTCCTAATAGAAGACTTGTTGTCTTCACTTTTTCCCCTTGAACTATCTCTAAGGTATTTCACCCATTAAATGAAAGATTAATAATGCAAACATCTCAGTTGTGTATATTAAATTACAAAAGCTATTTCTTGAATTTATACAAAATTATTTTAAAAAATCATGGAAAATTACGTGACGTGATTTAATTTAGAATCATGTGCTTTCTTTAGCGTTTTTGAGCAGCAGTTCGATGGCGTCGACTCAAGAAAAAAAACTTATTTTGCCCTCTTTTTTTCCATCATCTTTCTTCATTTCATCCTCCTCCTCCTCTCACAGCAGGCAGCAGACAATACGTCTGGTCACTCTCCCTCAGGCTCTCTGAATAGACCTCTGTCTTTCTTTCGGTCACTCTTTCTTTCTGCTCGATCTGTTGTTTTTGCCGTTCGTGGACTGATTAACAGTCCGAGTCATTGTGTGCTGAAGAGGAATTTCAGTTTTGGCTTTGCCCAAGTTTTCTTTTTCTTTGATGTGCAATGTTTTTTAAAAACTGGAACTGACAAATATGTAAGTGTGTAAATGTTTTGTCATATCACCGGGTCCAAAAGCAGGTATGATGTCCAGTCTGTACAGCTTTTGCCCCGAACTCAGGGATGTTTTTATTTATTTTATTTGCTACATTTCTCGTATTTGCTACATTTCTCGTATTTGCTACATTTGCATAAGAGAAATGTCACATTTTCATAATTTTTTTGAGAATTAAAAAGCCATTTAATTTTCTGTCAGAGAATATTTCCCTTCACAAGTGTTATTTTATATTATATATTATAAAAAGTGTGAAAACCTATGAGTCAGAATTGATCTAATGCCAAAACTAATGGTTATTTTCCATATTATTTCAATATTGTACTGCATTCTGCTATTATAGTATAATATATATATATATATTATTATTATTATATATTTTCTTAAATAATCCATTATTTTTTTTCTTTTGGTCTGAAAATTGTATAAAACTGCCTCCTCATCCACAGGATAAGATGAAATGCACTGTATTGATCTAAAAGTGGATAAACTCTTGGGTTAAAGCGGCCAAACCATAAGCAATAGCAGAATAGCTCAATAAAATGAAATAAAATAAAATAACACAAAACCAAAATAGCTCCATAAAGTTTCTGCCTTTTTCAGCTTATTGTGTTCAGTGTTTTGGTAATGTTTTATACAGCTAGCATTTTACACCTAATGTTTTTGATAATAAAGTAAATAGAGCAAAAAAAGTGAATGTAATACAAAAAGGAACTTACTAAGTTAAAAACTGAAAAAAAAAACAGGAGTTACGAGATATATATAAAAAATCCAGTTGATGAGTTTTGTGCTTATTAATAACTGCAATAACTGCAAATTTAATGAATCTAAACATCACAATAACCTTGAAGGTGATAGGACTCACAGTGCTCACCCTTTCTATCTATTAATCAATATAACAATCATGGGTTCACTCCAATACCCTGTGAGGGAAATGTACTTTTTTATTGTACATTTGCTGGCTTATAGGACATTCAATTAAAATATTTTGATAAGTGTTTCTTTTCACTTCTGAATTATGGAGATAAATATTTGTATATTAAAGCACTACATATACACATCCACACAATGTTAAGCTGGTAGAGACAGTTATAACTGCTTTATGTGCTGCTGGGGAGCTTAACTTTGGAAAACAAATCCACCTGTTAGGAGTACATAAATGTGCTTAGTTACTATTACTACTGATTAAAGATCAGGTCTAGTTTAACCTGCACACAACTTCCTCTCCTCCACACCTCCCCCTCCTCCCTCATCCATCCCTCCATCCTGCTTTAAATTAAATTTCAAACAACCCCCTCCCCCCTTTTCCCTTCCCCCTTTTTCCCCTCCATCCCTCTGTCTTATTTTCTTTATAGCGTACAGACAACTGTACTGTGTGTAATGGACATTCCTCCAAAGCTGTCAACCGTGACCGGGGCAAAACCAACTGACCTCCACACACACACACACACACACACACACACACACACACACACACACACACAGATAGCAGTGATAAGCATGCATGCATTCCCTCACATTCACATTTATACATGAAAGCAAACTGTACATACACACTCAGCACAATGCAAAAGCTCACGTGCACACTCACACACATAATAGGGGTTTTACACAATAAGACACACACACGCACACACAGGGTCATCTCTCTCACTCTGCTGGTTGTTGTGTATAGAAGTCAGTTCCAGGTCAGTGCACAGAGCCAGGGATCTTAGTTCATACAAAAGGGTGTGTGTGTGTGTGTGTGTGTGTGTGTGTGTGTGTGTGTGTGTGTGTGTGTGTGTGTGTGTGTGTGGGGGGGGGGGGGGGAAGGGGGGGGGCAGTGTGTGTGTGTGTGTGTGGGGGGTATCTCCCTGTATGCGTGTTACATTCTGCATGTGCATGTGTATCAGCGAATACACATCAGGCCCAAGGCTCCTGAAACTGCGCTCACAACCTGAAACATTTCAGCAAAACACTGGCACTGAAAAGAAAATTTGACAGCGACAGCCCGGTGCAAGCATCTCTGTGTGTGTGTGTGTGTGTGTGTGTGTCCCAGCTTGCTGCAAGTCATCATGGGTAAAGGCAGGTAGGATTTGGGAGGTCCAAGGACGCTGTAACAAGTGTTGAGATTGGTTATTCGTGAGAAATGGTTGAACTTGACTGGCATGACGGTGAGCCTGAAGAGCTATGCCATGATGAAACTAACCGTGTGTGTGTGTGTGTGTTTGTGTGTTTCAGGCCTGACAGCTGCAGCCATGGCCGAGCTCCAGAAGCTTCAGAAGATGAAGATGATGATGAGCCTCCAGAACGGTAATGAGTCAGACAACGAGGACTTACACTCCAATACAGGTAGGACAAACACACACACAAACAAACACACACTTACATTAGCATCCAAAGTTATTGGGTACATTTCAAGTCTAGTTAGTCAACTGTTTCTGGAAAGTTTCTGTGAATATCGGTGCTAAATCTGTGGCAAATTTGAGTTTTTCAGCCCAGTTTCTTTTATTATGCAGCATAATGAACACTAGCCTGTTTATTTTGCAGATGTTAACATCATTTAGCAGCTTATGATATAGAAAGAGCTCAATGCTTTAGAATTCTTTTGCTTTTCTGCAATTCCATGGAGGGATTATTGTATTTTAAACAGGGCTAAACTGGCAAGCTGGAGACCTAAATGAATAAGCCTGACCACTTAACCGTTTACAGTAAAGTGACAAACGTGAAGCAAAAAATTAACAACCAGCGACGGACTCGGCCATCTGCAGACAGCTACAAACAGAAACTGCTAAAAGCTAATTCAGCATACTTTAAAAGGTTATGTTTGCCCAGGTCTAAACAAATAATTAACTGTATCCATGGCACCATTAATGCACACCCCCACTGCTACACTCTCTGTCGCACACACACATACTCCCTTTTGTAAGGTCTAAGATCCATGGCTCCGTGCACTACAGAAAAAAAGGGCTTGTGATGTAGCGCACAGCCAAGTACTGTAATTAAATCCATGGCACATTAAACTTGTAATCTCTAAATAATAAGTGCGATGAAATCAATTAATATCAACTCTTTAGCTTTTTAAAATACTAAGGCACACACACACACACACACACACACACACACACACACACACTTTTCCATCTATAAATGAATAATTATGAAACCCAGCAGCTTTGAAAGCAATAAACTGTTTAGTTAATCAACAAAAAAAAAGGAAAGAGCAAAGTAAAATGCAATGTAAGTGTAAAAATATTACGATATGTGTGAAAATGAGCCAGTCTTCAACAATGACCTGAAAAGACTTTAGTTCTTGCTAATCATTCAGCCTGCTCGCCTCACTTTTTCAAAAACTGTAGTGTAAACCGACACGGATCAGTAAATGTAAGAATGTCAGAACACAGGTGTTATGTTGAAGTCTCCAGGGACACAAGTACATGGTCATAAGAAGTGTTTAAAGACTCCAGGAGCCAGTTTTAATGAAAGTTGGTCACAGATGGTGTTATTTTATATAAATTTGTTATTTTGCGTTTATTTCTGAGTATGTTCAGTCACTTGAAATTCATAGGTGCTCACAAGCCAGACAAGAACTGTATAGGTACAACATAAAATATACAATGTAATGTGAAGATAAAGAGCTGAATTCATGAAACTTAAGGGTTGAAAATAAAGTAAAAAGGTTTCTAATTAATGCTAACAGTGCTTGATAAAGTTATTTTCAAAGGAATTCGTTTTTCTTTTAAAGAAATGTGTTAAAAAAAAACCTGCTTATTGTATTATATACAGGAAAAGGAAAGTATACCCTCTTTCTAAGGTTGTATTTATCAAGATGTATTAAAAATTATAAAACCTAAGCTGAAGACCAACATGACATATTACACTGTGTCAAAATTATTTCATAGAAACGAAGCCATTCTGTTGTAGATTTGCTGCTGTGCTTGGGATCATTGTCCTGTTGCAGTTTAAACCTAAGTTAAACCAAACTTTAGCCATCAGACCGACCCATAAGGGCCTTACGTTTGACCCCGGAGTCAATGAGTTCATGTCAACTCAGTGACTGCAAAGTGCCTGGGTCCTGTGGCTGCAAAACAAGCGCAAATCATCACCTCTCTAACTACCATGCTTTACAGTTGGTGTGAAGTCTTTGTGGCAAATATGTTGCTGTGCATTATTGTTAAAGAACTCCACTTTGGTCTCCACCGTCTAACCAACTTAGAAGTCTTGAGTTTGTTCATATGAAACCAAAGCCACACTGTCATTTTGTTTTTAGAGATTAAAATTGTTTGGAAATGTTCTTTAACCCTTCCCAGATGGTTGGACAGCAAATTTGCTTCTCTAAGATCATTGCTGATATCGTTCCTTCTTGACTTTGTGTTAACACACACCTGAATGCTTCTGACCAGCAATTTGCCAAAACTTCAGCTTTCATAGAAGTGCTCTATACTGACGATCAGTTAATCCAGAGGGTGAGTAGCAGCCGTGTGTTGCCAGGTTCTGTTCTTAATTGGGTAAGCCTTGGTAAATATGCCCAACCTTACTGTGGAGTGGTGGTATTTATTTAAAAAAAAGACAAATCAATTGCACATCTAAAACAACATAAATTAATGAAGAAACTTTAGAGATATAACAATGATTTAAAAAAAATAATAATAATAACAGTCAAGTTGTGCTTTGGTAGTGTAGTCTGTAACTCTCATCTTATTTGAATTTCAGTACACCACAAACAAAATTTGGGATCAGGGGAAATCATTAAATTGCAACTCTTTGAGATTTCTGCCTTTTTGTTAATGTAAAACCTCCATTTACTTTCATTTTGAGGTCCCTGAAGATCGATTAACACCATTTAAAGTTTCTTGTTTCCCTCATGACTGCAGGGTAAAGCAAAAAAAGACAGAAGACATGAAAGGAAATAAAAGACAGACAAAAGAAAAAGAATACTTCAGACAAAAGTAATGAAACTTAACCTGAGTGCCTGAATTCCATGGAAATTTGCTCATCTCTTATGTAAGTTCTGGTCAGATTACAGCCTGACAATAGCTGAAACATTAAACAAATGTATTAATCAGTCTTTTTTTTTTTAAATTTATAAGTATTATGTTTTAGTCCTTTTTCATAGGTAACTTAGGCACACACGTGTTTTCCGGCTCAGTCAATCTCTGCTGTGTTTGCTTCTCTGAATTATTAAAAAGACAGAAAACAAAAAGCAAAAGGAAAAGAAAGGAGAGAGCGTGGGGTCCTTCCTTCTGTTTCCACCCAGACTCTCCTGTTTCTATTTTTCTTTCTCTTCCTTTTCTTCAGCTGACCTGGCAAATGGGCCGATAGAGTTACTCTATTCTCTCATTTTATTCTGTCGTTTTTTATTTATTCCTTCCTGCTCGTCTCTGTGTTCTTCTCCTTCTTTTATTTCATTCAGAGTGATTTTTTTCTTCTTTGTTTTGTTTCGTGAGTGCGTGGAAAGCCTTCTTTTCATTGTCTGACCTTGTTTTCTTTGTAAGGGACACTCACACCAGCCTGGGAAACTGTGGCGGACAATAGCGCAGAGGAACGAAATGAAAAAGAAAATAAAGCGAGGGGAAAAATGGACTCATGAGGAAAGAAAGGGATATTTAGGGCGAGAGGAAAAGGGAAGAAAAAGAAGAGATATTTTGCTGTTTTGATGGGTGAAAGTCGATCGCTCGAGCTTTTCCAGATCATGGTGACAGTCACGTTTTTTTTTATTTATTTATTTGTATTTCCTCTCATTAAAAAATGAGAAAAACACAGATTGGAATGATGGAAAAATGAGAAGGACCAATTTATGTGTGAATGGAAACTATATCTTTTTTTTTTCAATGGAAGAACGAGGAAGAGGAAGTTTAGAAAACAATGGCAGACATGGGAGGAGAGGAAGTGCAATAGAAAGGACAGAAGAAACAAGAACTTGAAATAACGTGTTCGTGAGGAGCTGCGCAATTCATATATTTGTATTAATCGCAGGTTTATTCATAAATACAACGCAACTTTTTATATTTTTTTAAGCCTACTGTCGACACCAGCAGGCAGAAGGATAAGAAAATAATTATAGAAGCGTTTTGCACATGAGGACAAATGCATTAAAACAGAGTGTGCTGGATGGTAGGATGAACCTGTTTACAACCCTGACCCACATTCTTTATAAGCTCGGGATCTTGATATCTCCGTGCTTGTCATTCCTGTCCACTCAAAGACATTACATGTAATATAGCAAGCAAACATAAAATATAGAAAATATAAAAATTGTGATTCTCCTTAATTTTTACTCATAAGGTTAATTTTTAGATGTTGCCTTCAACTTCGAAATCAAAAATCCTCCCTTGGACAAGATACCAAAATGGCAGATAATTATTGGTGCGAGTTGTTTGAAAGACCATCAACCAGCAAGCAGAACCTAACAGTGAGTACCTCAGAGGGACAAAGTTAGAGACGCAAGGCTTGGATGGTTTGAAAAGGAGGGATAGTTGATATATTGGACAAAGGATGTTGAAGAGGAAGAGCTCAAACGAGTTACATGGATGTAGCGAAGGAGGACATGCAGAGGAGGATGCTAGAAGTAGGGTGATATGGAGGAAGATGATCCACTGTGGTGACCAGTTTTGGTCAAGTTACTTAAAAAAAGTAATCAGTAACTAATTACTGATTACTTCCCCAAAAAAGTAATCCCGTTACTTTACTGATTACTTTTTCAAAAGTAATTAATTACTTAGTTACTTTTTAAAAACACGATTTACAACCTGAATAGGTAACAAATCGATAGATCTTTCAGCCCAATTCTACTTTTTCTACATAATTCATCATACAAAATGTAATCAAATGGAAAAGTCCCTTTTTAAAACTTGTTTTATTAGTTTTAATCTTTTAACTTTATGCATCAAGCAAAAATTGAATTATATGCAACATTCTCTGACTGGAAGAAATGTGTTTAACATTTAAACCTATTTTCTGCACATTCCAGCACATAATTTTTTTTGTGTGTGTGTGTGTGTTTACACTCACTCTTTCAAATAGATGCAAGTAAAACACAGCAGAAAATAAATAAAGTCAAAGACTAGCTGTCCTGTTGCTCTATTTTCACCTGTAAAGCAGGAGTAGGGTAGGCGGAGGTTTACCCTGGTGCAGGTGTGCCGCAGCGGTCAGTGGAAGAATCCGCGAGTTTCTCTGTGAATTTCCCATTACGTCTAGCGCACTCGGTGCTTGCTTGGAAGTTTGGGGGGGGGGGGGGGGGGGGGGGGGGTTTCGCTGTAAAAAGAAGTTTTCTTCCCACGCACAATGCTAATGTTTTTGTCACTTTTTATGGAATCAAACTCTAAGTAAGGTCAGTACCTCCACGCTTTAAACGCTGCACGCTCATACTCTCTCCCGCACTCGATATATTATCCATTGTTGATCTGCACACAGCTGTTGTCAGGAATGTCGCACTTGCTTACGTCACTGTCATGAGACACTCTCGCAAAAAAATCACGATTTTAGTAACGCAGTAACGCAGCGTTCCTACGGGAAAGTAACGGTAATCTAATTACCGTTTTTGCAATAGTAATCCCTTACTTTACTCGTTACTTGAAAAAAGCAATCGGATTACAGTAACGCGTTACTGCCCATCTCTGGTGGTGACCTCTAAAGGGAGAAACCAAAGGAAGAGGAAGACAGTTCTTGGCTTTAAAAGCATGTCACACGTGTACAACAATTAAAGAACAAATGCTATAAGTGTACACAAATGGTGTAAACTGTCCATGGTTCAAGAGACCACCCCCTCTGATTGCTCACCTGAATCTTCTTTCTTCTTGAGGAGAGAGGACAGTTGACATGCTCCTGCAGAGTTAAACCTTTGCATCGTCGGCCCGCAGTTATTTCTGTATCATTAACCAACATGAAACCTGACATTTAAATCATAGCGCAACACTTTTTGTGCCATTCTGTGAGTCACATCAGCACATTTAAAGTCTTCTTTTTTAAATGTCATTTCACATCACGCCATTTGTTTGTCCACACTGATGTTTTGTGTGACGGTGTGATTTGGTGTGTAGATGCAGATGTTCCACAGTGTCACACTGGAAATAAAACACTGAAGGTGGAGGTGAGAAAGAAGATGGAGTTAATAAAACCTATGAGGAGGAAAAACTGCAAATACTTCATAGCAACATGATGATTTCATATAGAGCAACTTTGTGGCAGCAGCTTTGGTTATAAAGTGCTTGTAACATGACATATGTCTCCATGGCAGCTTCTAACCATTGAACAGTGAGAACATGTGAGACGCCAAAGCATGTCAGCAAAATTACTCCAACTCACGTGTCAGGTTTTTTGTGTCAAGTTAGAAAAGCAAACAAGTGTTTTTTTTCTGTATAGAAATGTGGATAAATACTAAATAAATCAATAAATATGTTGAATCCTGGATATGGATTTGTAAGCAATGAAATTTGAAATAAGGGGGTAGGAAGAGGAAAACTGTAAACTTCATCCTACTCCTTTTCGAGCACACACATTCTGTAGACATCGATATATACATGATGATTTTTAAGTTTTGTTTTTTTCTCTTGTTATTTCAATTATATTTGCATGTTCAAAATAAATCACATCTGTCTATCTATCTATCTAATATAAATGAATGAAATCAAAATGAAATTTTGAACAAGAGCAGTGTTATTTCAGTGAGGATTACTCAAATTAAAAGGGCCATAAACTCAAGAGTGAGAGATGAACACATGGGTAATTACTATTAAACCACATTGAGATGATATTTTCTTGGTATTCACAAAGGAAGGTAACGCCATATCTCATTATTTTTCAAATCTGCCTCTAATTGCTTTATTAATGGAGAAAGAGCTACATTACTCGAACTCCTGCTGATTATTATAGAGCTGCTGTGATAGGAGACAAAATCACTAATTAGATTATGTTTGCAAACGTTCACTGTAGTGAAGGAAGCAGTTAATGTATAAACAGTACATTTGCATAATGACCGAAACTACTAGCACTGACGGTGAAAGTTTAACCTTTTAAAGCACAACTTTTCCTTTGAAGGTGACTAGTGCCTGCAGACCAGTACAGTCTCTAGGCCTGTGTGACTGATGCCTAAATAAGCTGTAGGAGAAGAGAAGTTTTGTAGCAAACTTAATTTGACACCATAATTAGTGGCATATAAACCTAAAACAGGTTCCATCCATCCTTTCTTCTGCTTACCCTCATTAGGGTTGTGGGTGGGCTGGAGCCTATCCCAGTTACCATAGGTTTATGTTTTAAAAAGTGAATAGGTGGAGCAATGACTTTGACCAAAACATATTTCTTCCTGTTCATGCTGGTTGTCCTTTTGTAGTTTAGCATCAGAGGAAATGATAGGGGACATGCAGTCCTTATTGTGTGTGTCAACTATATCTGAAGCTAATGAGGGTTTAGGAATCTGAATTCATCTATCCAAGTGGATATCCTCTGGAGTGGAGTGGATAGAGGGCAAGTAACAAAAACAGCAAATTCTTTTTCCTAAAAAGACCATAAGGTCAGAAGATAAAGTCTCACAACCCTCTTATTAGCTTTAAATAACTTGCTAAAAGCCTGTTAAGACGGGATTTTATTATACCCTAATGTTATGAACAAGAGGAATGATTACTGACCCCAAACTAAAGGAAACAAGAGCCACAACTTTGCAGCAGCTAAACTGAAATCCAGCTGTCAGAGCTGCAAGCTGTAGCCTCAGAGCAAAGGTGTAAGTTTCTGAGAAAGTTGGACAGAAAAAGGAGGAAGAGACACACAGAAGACTCACACGGAAATGCAAAAAAGCCCCAAAAAAGTGAAAGACAGAGAAACGTGGAGGAGAGGCAAAGAGAAAAAAAAGAGGCTGGGAGGTAGAGGACAAGGCCAAGGAAAAAATGAGAAGAGAGAGAGAACATCTGCCCATCTGTTTATACTTCTTTTCTTCCCCGGTGTAAATGGCAGAGGGGATGAGGCCCAGCTGTCATCCACACACACACACTCTCACACAGACACACACTCACAGAGCGCAGGGAATTCAGTAGGCAATAATAGAGAGAGACGGTTGCTAATTCAAACTAATGGAGGGAGATGAAGATGGATGAGAGAGGGAACAGGGGAGCAGAGAGAGAGATGTGCAGAGCGAGAGAGGCAGCACTATACAGAGAGAGAGAGGGAATGAAGGTGTGAAGTGAGAAAGTGATTAAATTCATTTTGGACCCAAACAACGGAAAAAAATTGTGGTGATCATCATTTTATCACAATAATAATGCTTCAGTCAGTCATTTACACGCGTGTGATTGTTTACAAGCTAAATGTATTTCATTTATCATTTTTAATCATAAGAAACAGGATTTTGGACACTTTCTTTATTCCCTTTTAATTTCACAGACAACCAAATGTTTCCTGCTGTTTGAAGAAGCTTTGAAAATGTACCAGGATTTTTAGATCAATTCTATTGATCGATATATCCATCAGTAGTGGTCTGAGTTGCTCCACAGAGACCTCTGGCTTTCTGAGAAAACATGTAAAATTTAATTTGGCTTTTTTTTTAAACCTGATTTATGTGCACTTCGCTCTTTTCATATTTCCACTTTGAGAGTGTCTTTTACATTTTGACATCATCTATAGTCACGCTAATCTCTCTCCTTTGCTCTGGGTTTTTGCCATGTGCTTAACTCCTGTGCTCCCCGCATATAGAGCAGAGCTACATTATGCTTCAGTCACTTGCTTTAAAACAGAAATTCAGAAACTCATCAACAAATAGTGACGTTGTTGCTGCAGGATGGTAGTTTAACTGCAAAATTATACAGGTGCTCTACATTATTCCTTTTATATAGGAATATAACCAGGATGCAACCAGTCAGCGTCAAGATGAGTCGAGTCCTGTAAAGAAACGTGTCAGAGACGAGCTGCAGTCATCGGCGCAGACTCGCTCAATTTGATTGCAACTTGTTGGCAATCTGTCTAAGAGTGATTACAGTTAGAGTTGGACCACCAGTCGCTTCTGATCTAAAGTGGTGGACCAGTTGGTCACTGCAACTACTTGCAATCAGTCAACAAAAGCAAAACAAATCACTGGGCAACCAAACATTTTTCCTGGTTCCTGTCATATTATACTATAGTGAGCCATTAAGTGCAGGGTACCACTAGCTGGTTGAGCTGGTGATCTATATATTGAAAGAGTACTTGCTGCACAGGCTTCAGATAAAACAACCATACTACCTATTTAATTCATGGCCTTGGTAAACATTTCCTTGAGAGTTCAGGGTCTCAGTAGCTAATTTTAAGTCTAACTAAACAGGAAGTGATGTCCAGTTTGTACATTATTGTCCACCTTAGGGTAAAAAAAGGATGATAAAGCAGGGCATGCTTTACAATAGGCAGGTTATTGAGATCTACAGCCTACTTGCTGGTTTCACAACAGTAAGATGGCAACAACAAAAATGCTGAACTCAAGATTTGTAATGCCTTGCTAGCCAGTGGGTGGCTTGATAGTAGCTACATCTTTTATTTACAGTCTATGCTGAACACAGTTTTGTAACAGGTGTCATTATGAAATGTCAGATTTTCTGTTTCAAGGTTTAAAGGCTGTGGTTACAATTTTGGAGGGCTCTAAAATAGTGGTACCCTGTCCGACGCTGTTGTAAGACTGTAACAGAAATGAACTTTTAGCCACAGTACTTTATAGGGTCCTTCGTTCCCCAGAAATGTACCCAGAGATGGATGAACCGATGAACTGTTGTTTAAAAATAAGGAAAAAAAGACACACAAATATGTATTTGTTTGTTATTTTTGGACCATTTGGAATAAAAATATCTCCATCTCTACCCAGGAGGAAGTGAGTGTTCCTGGGATAAGGAGCGTCTGACCAGCCCCCCTGCTGGTGCCCACAGTGGAGGGCCAGGAGGAGGAGGTGGTGGTGGAGGAGCACCACCAGTGGGAGGAGGAGGAGGAGGAGTAGCTGGTACTGGTGGTGCAGCGGGAGGTGCCGGGAGGGGGCCCGCCTTAGGAGCTGTCAATCAGCAACAGCAACTCCAGCAGCAACAGCTACTGGCAAACAGTGAGTGCACACATCCACGCCACGAGAGACAAACCACATGGAAAAAAAGGACAACACACACACACACACACACACACTGAAGGTCTGTGAGTTTGTGTGTGTATGTGTGTTTAAAGGGTGGCAATATTTGTTAATGTACGCCATTTAATCTGTTCCCATCTCCTGTATTAACACTCTGCCGGGATTAATCAGCACACACTCTACTAAATGACTCAATTCATCAACACCACACACACACACACATAAACAGAGGCACACTCATACTCGCTCCTTTTCTAACTGCAGAAGTAATATATTTACACACAAACAAACACACACACACAAAAAGAACAGCGGCGGCAACAAACACTCACATTGATTATTCTATCACTTCAATCGTCACGACAACAGCAATCAGTGTTATTGTTTCATTGGAATGAAAGCAGCCGCTGCACATTTGTGTGTGTGTGTGTGTGTGTGTGTGTGTGTGTGGGACAGCTGAGGCGTCTGCTCAAGTGTGTACATCTAGCTGGGAGCTCGTCTTGGAAAATAAGTGGCCTATCTGAGGGTCAAGGGGGGGGTCACTGAGGTTGGAGGTCAGAGGTCAAGGTTGGACTTCTAAGAGGTTTTGGAGGGGGGGGTTTTAAAGGATGAATCGAAGCTAATGGATAGTCCTAACAAACACGGTGAAATGTGTGGTTGGTGATGTGCATCTGTGCATGAGGTAAAGAGAGGAAGACGAGGGGGAGGGAAAGAGGGCAAACTGAGAGGAGGATAAAAAGGAGAGCTGGGCAAATAAACGTAAAAGTGTTGCTAGAGATAAAGCACAAAACCTGGAGACAGGACATGCACCAGTACAGGATGTATTCAAAGAGAGCAGGCAGAGAATAAAACAGAAAAAACCTACAAAACTGACCTTCCCTTTTTCCCTTCTTTCACCTCATCACCCTTCAAACCTCTGACCACGGTGTTTTATTGGTCTTCCTGTCTTTCTTTCTCTCTGTCCTCCTCTGCTTGGTTAACTTTTGTTAGCGAGACATTCGACACTGAAATGACACCTCTCCTTCTCCCTCTCTCCTCAAGGTTAAGTTCAACCTGAGTTCACAGACACAATCTCAGACTGTGTTACTGTCTCGTTTTCACCATCAAGCTTCAAGTAACCAAATGTAAAAAAAAAGAGAGAGAAAAAGATCTCGTATGTAATATTTTACTTGGGTTAAAAAGAAAACATTCGGATTTTCTTCATTTCATGTCATATTTCTGCTGTTACACTAGTGGATGCTCCTCTTAAGTTAAGCTGCTTTAAAGCAATGATTTGCAAGCTTTTTCTGGGAGGCCGCACTTGTGTTGTGCCTCACCACCTTTATAATTTTTTTAATTTTCTCATTTGTTTTTATTCTTATTTTATTTTCACTTTATGTTTTTAATCCTGTTTAATTTTAGTTCTTTGCCAGGGTGGATTTCCTTGTTTGCTTTTTATTGCTTGAAAAATGTTTAGTTTTTCTTTAGTTTTTATTAGTCTCACTGTTAGTTTTAGTCTTTTTTAATTATTATTGCATGACGGACAAATGTCAGAGGAACACGCAAATTAAAAAAAAGACTACCCTCAGTAAACGTGAAATTAATTTTAAGTGAATATGCAACTGAAATATATAAAACCAAAGGCTTATTTGTGTATTTTAGTTATTAACCATTCAGGAAAATGTGTAAAAATGCAAATAAATGTGTTTTTACAGATTTTTGTGTGTATTTTTTAACAGCTTTTTCAAAGCAGTGATTCACAGTTTTGTAGACTACTAACTTCTCATTAAACACATCCATCAATGCCTCATCAGACAAGTTGCAATTGAATTTTTACCAGTTAGGTTTTTTTAAGTCTGTTTTTTGCCTTTGTTAAAAGTTTTTTTCACATATAGTTTTAAGTTTTTTGTTTAGCTTTGGTTAACTATAATAATCTTCTGCTCCACAGCCAACAACTCTTACCAATCACTATTTGCAAAAAAAAATTCTCAGTTTCATTTAACTGAAATCAACATCAGCACAATAGCATCAGCAAGAACTTATCTCTGAAATTTAAATAAATGATATGGATTCATCTTGGTTTCACTTCCTGTCTTTCACCTAGTTATTATCCACGTCCCACCAGTGGGGTCCACCTCACAGTTTGAGACCCCCTGCCTTAATGTCAGGTTGCCTCAGAGTGAGGAGAGTTTATCCTCTTTTTGTCTCTCAGGGTTGGATCTGCCTTTTATGATGATGCCCCACCCTCTGCTGCCCATGGGGCTGCCGCCTGCGTCTGTTGCCATGGCAATGTCACAGATGAACCACCTAAGCACCATTGCCAACATGGCCGCTGCAGCCCAGCAGATACACACTCACGTACACCGTGCACCTGTCATCAAGGTAACACGACACGCAACTGCAGAGGATCCAACTGGGATCCATGAGGAACTCCTGTGTGAAAAATCTTTTACATCTTTACATAAATCTATTATTTGAGAGTTTGTCTGCCATTACAGTGCTCTTTAGTCTTATGTGGCTACTGTAGCCCACCAGATGATTACCATATACCCTACTTTTCTAAATATTTAGGCTGCGCAATAACACAGTAGACCCAAATATAAAGATTAAAGCCTTTTACAGAAGCAGATTGAGTCCTTAAATTGTTGAGAAAAGCTCATTTGGTTTAAATTGCAGTGCAATCAGTACCAGCTTTAATTGACCAAGTATGTGTACACATGCAAGGGTTATTTTTCTTTTGCTCTAAATGTACTTCACATTACACAGACAACAACACGTATGTCATGTTTATATGCATACATGCAGTGGTGCAGACTGTGAAGATGTTGGAATAGATGTTAAAGTTTCTAAAGATGTGTAATGATGTATTGTTTCATAATAATAAATACATCTTTTAAGTGAAAATAAATACATGCAATAAATAAATAAATACATTTTTCAAGCAAAATATCCAGAGGGAATTTGGATTTGGGAAGCTTGGCTGTGTTGTTGCCAATTTGATATCTTTAAGTTTTGGATTTTTATTTTATTTCATCAAATTTCTGACAAAATATGAATTAGTTGTATTTCTGCAACAAATACACATTAATTTAATCATCTCACGTAAACGTCTGTGCAGTGGACCATCCAAAGCCAGTCTTACTCAACTTTGTAATTATCAATGAAAAATTTAATAAAGTTTATCTTTATGACATGTTGAGAATGATTAGAGAGAGAGAGCTTTAATCACTGGCAGCCAGTTATAAGCCAGTGTAACATGTTTGAATCTCTCCACTTACTTTCATTCATTGCCTCTCCTTCTGCAGGAGAGAGTGTGCGACAGCCCCTCGCTCTCCCCGTCTGTTGACGAAACCAATACTCCTCTGCAGTCGCAGCCCAGCAGCTCAGCCTCCAGCTCGCCTGAAAGACTGGGTACACACACACACACACACACACACACATACTCATCACACACACACAGCAAAGAGGCAGATTAAATGCAAAAATCTGAGAAACCATGCAAAGTACTCACATTTCCGCCTCTTGAATCAGAGGATTTGCTGCTTTCTTTGTCACATCAATGTAAACTGTGTACTTTGAGCTTTTTTTAAGTGATTTGCTGACTGGTTATCATGAAAGTAAGTTTTTAAACATAAAAATAAATCTTTAATGGTTTTAAGCGTCTTAAATATGTCTAATTTGGTTATGCTGTCTTTCATTCTTGAACACAGGCAAGTTTTTAGTAATTTTCTTACATTTTTTAAAACAAAGCAGCATGTATAGTAAATATCTTACACACTAGACAACACACAAGTAGGAAGATGTACATGTATGCAAACACGTGCGTCCACACTGTAATGCTCACACATAACCAGAGCATGCTTTCTTTCAACAGGACTGGTGTCAGCTGATGCAGATGTTGCGCTGACCAACTCTACTCCACCCATCAAGAAAATAACAAAGGACAAAGGTTGGACCACACACTCGCACACACACTTAAATATAAGTGAGGATATTCCATTACTCGCCTTAATCTAAGCCCTCTCCCGGTTACTTCTGACATCTGATAAATTTCCTCACTTAGGAGGGCTTTCCTCATCTACTGTATTTACACACACACATGCAGAGACAAACACACACTAAGAAACAGAAGAGTCAGGATGTTCTGCCCCTCCTATTGATCACCTGTCTCCAAACCATCAATCAGATGAGCAAGGGAGGGAGAGATGGATAAAAGATGGATAGATGGATGTGGGGTGGGGGTGAGCGAGGAAAGCTAAGTGAAGGAAGCGTGGCTAAAAGGGGTCAGGAGGTCACGCACTAAAAGCAAGCAGGGCCTCTCCTTCCTCCTTCACACTCTTTCTTCACCACCCCCCGTCCGCTGTATTTTCCATTCTTATAACACATTATTCTTGTAATCCCTCCTTCTCCATCCCCCCCCCCCCCCCTTCCCCCACCTCCACCTTTCACGCTCCTGAAGCTCCACTGCAGACATCAGCAGGAGTGCTACTTCCTTTAAAATCAATAAGGGCTAAAGAAAAATAGATAACTCGGTCTCGAAGATTGTCTACTTAATCCGATATCTGCGGTGGAGTCAGGCCACGTGACCCCCCCGCGCCAGCCCTCCTTCATAAATGTGATGGTGTGTTGCCTTTTATAGTAGGCTCTGTGAACCAATCAGAACTGAGGCTTTTTAGACTGTGTTGATGGTAGCTAGTGAAAGCATCAGAATTACTTTAAGAGCTTTAAGGTTCACAAACACAATTTGTTTCACATAATTCAGTTGTTGCTTTTTATCTATCAGAGAAACTATCTAACACATAAACACTCTGCCATGTATGGATGAATATGAAAGTTTTCCCAGATGGAGCTTCCTAATACAGTTAGAAAAGTGTTGATTACAGGTGGCAGATTTCTCATAATCTTTAAAATGATTCATTTAAAAAACGCTTTTTACCCCTCAGCCATTAAAGGTTGATGTTGTCGACACCTGCCTTTGTGAATACGATAATTGACTGGTTCTTATATAGAGCTTCTCTACCTGAGTTCTCAAAGCACTTTGTCCAACTTACCTCATTCACCCATATAAGCACTTTTTTTCCCTGTGCTTAAGTGTTTTCTATCTAACATTCACACTCCGGAAACCAACTTGACTTAATATTTTCTCCAAGGATGTTTAGACTGAATGAGCCAAGGATCGACACGCCAGCCTTCCAATTATTAGATGACCTGCTCTACCCCCTAAGCCAGGGGTGGGCAATTCCAGGCCCCGAGGGCCGGTGTCCCTGCAGGTTTTAGATGTGTCCTCGAACCAACACAGCTGATTTAAATGGCTAAATTAGCTCCTCAACATGTCCTGAAGTTCTCCAGAGGCCTGGTAACGAACTAATCATGTGATTCAGGTGTGTTGACCCAAGGTGAGATTGCCCACCCCTGACTTATACCATCCACTAAAATCACAGATTTCACTAGCTGGGCCCACGTCCTCGTTTTAGGATTGACAGCGTTTTAGTAGGTAAAGGTGAATGCTTGGACATGAATTGGCCTCGAAGGGGACTGGCGACGGCTCCCGGGCCTGGCAGATCCCCATGTACTAAATTGAAGTGAAGAAGTTAAAGATTTGAGAACAGGGAGGGAGGGAGGGTGGGGCACATAAGCGAGAATGAACAGTTGCAGAACTGGGGGAACCTATATAGATGGCAACCGGAAGGAGCGTGTTTAGAGGCGTGGTCCCGCTCCTGAAATTCAGATACATAATCTCCAAAAGTTTGAATCTTGGGTCAGAGATCAAATTTTTTGAAAATCTTGAACATGAAAATCTTCAAGAACATGATCATTCGAAAGATGTCATGTAGGATTTTCAAACTGATACAACAGGTGTATACAGTAAAAACCTTGGATGAGTTTGAACCTTGGTGAGCTTAAACTCTAAGTCGAGGTCAGTGATGAAGTTTTATCAAACTCTTAATGAAACGGAAATTAAATGTAATTTATTCAACTTCCGCTGCATTTTGTGTCTGTTTGCAGCGTTTTTCTATTTGCTGGTGTTTTCTTAAGTTGCAGTCCGTTTGACCTCTCAGGACCACCGTAAGAAAAACCTAACTTTGTGAACGTGATAACTCCAGAACAAGGCGACGTAGGATTTCCAAATTGTTACCATAGGTGTTTGTAGTAGAAGCTAAAAGGGAAGCACTGATGGCCACCTTTCATTTTTTGGAAAATACAGGGAGTGCAGAATTATTAGGCAAATGAGTATTTTGTCCACATCATCCTCTTCATGCATGTTGTCTTACTCCAAGCTGTATAGGCTCGAAAGCCTACTACCAATTAAGCATATTAGGTGATGTGCATCTCTGTAATGAGAAGGGGTGTGGTCTAATGACATCAACACCCTATATCAGGTGTGCATAATTATTAGGCAACGTCCTTTCCTTTGGCAAAATGGGTCAAAAGAAGGACTTGACAAGCTCAGAAAAGTCAAAAATAGTGAGATATCTTGCAGAGGGATGCAGCAGTCTCAAAATTGCAAAGCTTCTGAAGCATGATCATCGAACAATCAAGCGTTTCATTCAAAATAGTCAACAGGGTCGCAAGAAGCGTGTGGAAAAACCAAGGCGCAAAATAACTGCCCATGAACTGAGAAAAGTCAAGCGTGCAGCTGCCAAGATGCCACTTGCCACCAGTTTGGCCATATTTCAGAGCTGCAACATCACTGGAGTGCCCAAAAGCACAAGGTGTGCAATACTCAGAGACATGGCCAAGGTAAGAAAGGCTGAAAGACGACCACCACTGAACAAGACACACAAGCTGAAACGTCAAGGCTGGGCCAAGAAATATCTCAAGACTGATTTTTCTAAGGTTTTAAGGACTGATGAAATGAGAGTGAGTCTTGATGGGCCAGATGGATGGGCCCGTGGCTGGATTGGTAAAGGGCAGAGAGCTCCAGTCCGACTCAGACGCCAGCAAGGTGGAGGTGGAGTACTGGTTTGGGCTGGTATCATCAAAGATGAGCTTGTGGGGCCTTTTCGGGTTGAGGATGGAGTCAAGCTCAACTCCCAGTCCTACTGCCAGTTTCTGGAAGACACCTTCTTCAAGCAGTGGTACAGGAAGAAGTCTGCATCCTTCAAGACAAACATGATTTTCATGCAGGACAATGCTCCATCACACGCGTCCAAGTACTCCACAGCGTGGCTGGCAAGAAAGGGTATAAAAGAAGAAAAACTAATGACATGGCCTCCTTGTTCACCTGATCTGAACCCCATTGAGAACCTGTGGTCCATCATCAAATGTGAGATTTACAAGGAGGGAAAACAGTACACCTCTCTGAACAGTGTCTGGGAGGCTGTGGTTGCTGCTGCACGCAATGTTGATGGTGAACAGATCAAAACACTGACAGAATCCATGGATGGCAGGCTTTTGAGTGTCCTTGCAAAGAAAGGTGGCTATATTGGTCGCTGATTTGTTTTTGAATGTCAGAAATGTATATTTGTGAATGTGGAGATGTTATATTGGTTTCACTGGTAAAAATAAATAATTGAAATGGGTATATATTTGTTTTTTGTTAAGTTGCCTAATAATTATGCACAGTAATAGTCACCTGCACACACAGATATCCCCCTAAAATAGCTAAAACTAAAAACAAACTAAAAACTACTTCCAAAAACATTCAGCTTTGATATTAATGAGTTTTTTGGGTTCATTGAGAACATGGTTGTTGTTCAATAATAAAATTATTCCTCAAAAATACAACTTGCCTAATAATTCTGCACTCCCTGTAATGGGTGGGAATAAACCAGGTGCATTAAGTTCTAGCTACAGTGTCGCTACCAGAGATGATCTCGGCGACTCAAGACAGTGATTGTGATTGTGTGAGTGCTTGTGATTCCAGAAAAGTGATTCCAGAAGAGTCTACTCTTTTACGGAGGCCGCATCAAGCTGCTTGCTATGAAGTTTGTCTGTGAAGAAATTTTTTTGAATGATGGAGCAGCTGCACTCCTGCGTGTGAAAGGATGAACCCTAACCTGAGCGTCATTCTGCAGAACGCTTTACAGAACCGGGTCATTTACACATATTTACTCGACTCTGAAACTCCCAAAGACCGCTTTTGATGTCGGTAAATGAACGGGGTCGTCTCCTTTCCTGTCTGGAGATTTTCAGATGTGGGTGAAAGAGGGGTGACGCACTGCAGAGGACGCTGGAAAGCACAAAAAGTCCATCAAGCAGACTGTTTTTTTTTTTTAACAGCTTGTTGTGCTGTTGCATTTTGACATTCTAAAAAAGGACATGTTACAAATCAAGTTGTTGAGTTTGATTGGATCTACTAATTGGAAGGATGGTGGTTTGGTTCTGGTGCCTCCAACCTGCATGTCAAAAAGTCTATGGGCAAGATCCCGTGAACGTTCAAGTTCTTGGTATGGAAAAAAGCACATATGTGGCTGAATGAGCCTTTTGTAAGAAGCTGCTTTACATTTAAGTACATTTACCATTTAATTGAAGTTTAGAATTATTCTATATACGTTCTTTATACATTAGTTAAAATAATAAACAGACCTACATTTTTCCATGTATATAATGCATTCTTTGCCTTCCAGGTAAATTTAAGATTGTTAAATGCCACAAAAATCAAATATTGTACAAATGATTCACTCTAGAACAAAATACATATGTTAGGATAATTTGACTCCTAAGTCTTTAGGAGTCTATGTGCTAAAAGAATTTCATGTTTTATTTTCAGATAGACAGAAAAGTAACCTACAATATTTACTGTGTCTGTAGTGTAGTTGGTATTGTTGGAGAGTGTTTCAACAAGAATTTTAAAAATTATGTATTGAGTGAAAAAACTTTTAAAAGCCACAAAAAGACACAGGAAGTGCTGCCGCTCCTCTCTGGGGTGTTAACAGACTCCATAATGTTCCCTGTGGCCTCGCTCCATCTGGACGGTATAGTGCAGTAATTACTGTAGCAGAGCAACATAATAAACCAAACTTGTTATCAAAAATGACCTGACAGCGCTTCAAATCCTTGGTTGTATTTTTATTGTGTCTTTTCTTTAAATGGAAACTTGGAAGTTGACATGAAATTTCATTCATAGTGTTTTTTATTCTTTCTTTAGTAGTATGAATGGTATAAACTTCAAATTGTAGCCAGCCAACAATGAATCTGTCTTTCACCATCTATTGATTTTTCAAAATAAAAGCTCAAATATGTCTAACACTGATCCAACCATTTCCTACAGCTCCTGTTTTTCTTCCTTTACTATCTCCTTGTTTGTGCTCCTTATTTAATCCACCTTTTTTTCTTAAATCATTCTCTGCTCTTCCACCTCTTCACCATCTCTACCCTTTATTTATTCATTATTTATTTTTTGGCCAAACATATTTTGGTGAAAGAAATCAGGGTAAATATATGAAAAGCCTGGCCGTTTTCAGTGTTTGATAATGAAAGGGGTGGCAGAGGTCTGAGTGAAAAGCAGAGGAATAAAAAAAAAATGTAGGTGATGAATCAGTGAAGATGGAAACATAATAAGGAGATAAAGCAGAAAAAGAAGCATTTTGAGGCTCAAAGCAGCTATAAATGAGAAATAACAAATATTGTAGTTATTAGTGTAAAAGGGCTTGCTCATAGTGGAAAACTTGCAGAGAATTATGAGTCGATCATTCAGAAGTGAGAAAAATGTTCGTAGGGACCAAAAACAGAGCTAAAGGTGTGTCAGTACTGGACCTGCAATTGGAAGATGGTCAGTTTCTACCTTAAAGCTTGTTTCCACCACTCCAAGTAGCCAAAAACCACAAACTAGAAGCTTAACATAGAAAGAGGAACAGAAAGAAGGAAATTAATTGCAGAGTAATTGCAGAGGAATAAGGAAAGGAGCAGGGAAGAGAAAAAGGGTTGAAACGATAGAAAGGATAACCTGACATGGATTTAGGGAAATGGGGAAAAGAGTAACGGAGGGAAAAAAGAAGCATGAAAAGATGAAGATGAAGAAAAGAGATGAGCTGAGGTGGAGAAATAAATGATGAAGGAAGATCTGGGAACGATGGGAAAGGTAGTCGAGGGATGTGTGGATGAAGTGGCAGATAGGGGATGGAGATTTTGTGTGTGTGTGTGTGTTAGAGTGCATCTTAATCAGCGTTAATTTCACAGCAGAGTTAACCCAGTTGTCAGTGTGTTAGGCATTAAGGGCTGAGCAGACACTGTGACGCACTCACAATGAACACACACGCATACACACACAAATCAAGGATGTCTTTAATCCTTGCCAATTAGTACCCCACATGATTGTCTGAATACTAACGACCTCAGAGTGTGTGTGTGTGTGTGTGTGCATGTGGGTTTGGTGTAATTGATTTCTGTGACGCTGCTTCGTTGCCTTTTATACCTTAGTAAACATTTCATAAACTTCACTCCGACTTCGTGACAAGTACTGTCGAAGGAACCTTTCTTCTTTTTTTGAATTTGTGGAGCAGGGTCCTCATAAATTAAGACAGCAGCTTAAATGAAACAGGCAAATAAACCATTTCATCAGGTCCAAAATATTTAAAGTTGCCTGCTCTGTTCACTGTTTCTCACAGAGGAGTCTCCGCTCGGACAAACCCTGCCGCCCGGGTTTCCTGCTCCGTTCCTGTTCGCTGACGGCCTGTCGTCAGTGGAGACCCTCCTCACCAACATACAGGTGTGATGCTGTTCTCACTGTCACTGTCGCTTTAACAGCCGCTGGGAAAAGGCAGCAGATGGACTCCAGGAGTACGAGGGACTTATTGCACTTTTTTAGTGCTACTGCAAAGAACACTACAGCAATATTACATTAGGTCATATAATTCTTATGGTTGCATATGTTTGGAATGAGAAGCAAGACAGAATACGTGTGTGTGAATGAGAGGGAAGCAGGTGGAAAGGAGACGAGGTAGTGAGGGTGGATGAGTTTGAATACCTGGGATCAAGAAAGAGAGGTGACGAACAGAGTGGGTGACGAGGAGTGATCTGTGAGAGAAAGATGAAGAGGATGTAGATGGTGGTGCTGTTAAAAAGACAAGGTGGACACGATTAGAAATGAGGGACAGCTCAGGTTGAGTGGTTTGAAGACAAAGTTTGGACATGTGCAGAGGAGGGACAGTGGGTTAATGAGTTAAACAGTCACTTGAACATGATGTAACAGAGCTGATGCTTTTGTAATGAGCATGTGTATTAGCTAACTAAAGGAAACAAACATGTATGGTCACAGTCTGTAATCGTGACATTTCTCTCCTCAGCTCTCTGTTTCACTAAAGAAGTCCTTGAAAAAATTAAAAATCGGTAAAAATAATATAATTTGGCAGATGCACTTTAACTTGTACAAAAGAAAAATTCATATATAAAAATTGGGATTTAATTTCTTTTCTTTTATTAACTAAGTACTCCTAATTTAAACACTGACAACACGGCAGGTCTCTGTCTCATCTGCACGTCCTGAACAGTGTTAGAGGTCATAAACTCCAATCTGTGCACTCAGGGCCTGCTGAAGGTGGCTGTGGAGAACGCCCGGGCGCAGGACAAACAGATCCAGGCGGAGAAGAGGGAGCTGAAGATGGAGCTCTACAGGGAACGGGAGATGAGAGAGAGTCTGGAACGACAGCTCACCTCTGAACTACAGAGCAGAGGTTAGAGGAGGAGGAGGAGGAGGAGGAGGAGGAGGAGGAGGGGGGCATTTGACAAGTTCTTTGAAGATGAGCCTCAAAAGTAATGTTAGAACATAAAGGGGCCGTTAGAAAGAATGGAAATTTGCCAGTGAGTTACATGGTAGATACAAACGAGCTATCTTCTTCCTCCAGCCTCCATCCAGAAGCGGCTGAAGAAGGAGAAGAAGGCCAAGAGGAAGCTGCAGGAGGCGCTGGAGTTCGAGTCGAAGAGGAGGGAGAGAGTGGAGGACGCTCTGAAACACTCGTCCTCGTCCTCCCCTTCTCCTGAGCCGCTGCACGCTGCCAACAACAACAACAAAAAGAACGGTTTGTTTTCTCGCCGCCTCCTACTTCTTCTTCTTTCGTTTTTTTAAATTCTTCCCTTTGTCGCTTTAGCTCGAACTGCCTGCGTTTAAAACTGCTTAAATGTTTGCCTGTTAGATGAATGATTTCCCCCCCTTCAGCCTCTTGTTTACCCTAACAAGCAGCTTTAAAAGCAGAGTTACAGGCTGCTGCTGTTTTTCTGTCATCCTTCCATAAAATTCGGAATAATCACCAGCAGCAGTAAACGTGCAGTTAATCTGTCTGCGTGGCACCACTGCAGAAAAACAACGCCAGCACAGTTTGCAGCACTACGTCTCGTAGAAGCAGCTCCACGTTTGCTTCAGGTTGGTGTTCCTGTGCAGGCCGATGGCAGTGACTATGTCTGTTTATCATTAATAAGGAGAAAAGAAGCATAGCAACGCCCACCGATGTAATTCTCAGGAAGAAAAAAGAAAAAAAAACACTGTCTGGGGCTGGACCCTCTGTGGATCCGGTTTGTCTTTCACCTGCACACAGTTACAAGGTGCTGTTTGTTTTTTATTGGCCGACCCACTGAGACTCTGTCTTGTCTTTGTGTTGCAAACCAGACGCTGCTGTAGCCGAGGACAAACCTGAAGTTAATGGGAACCAGCAAGACAACGGCGCTGTACAAGGTATCCAAACACACACACAAGCGCGTGCTCATTCAGACACAGTCACGCCGATACACACACGCGCAAACAACATGACGCAAAGTCCCATACGTTAACAGACACACACATGGCAGGCACATGTGTGTGTTGGGGCCCATTTGAGATCAGTGGAGACGTTAAGCAGGCGCAGTGGCCTCCCTTTGATGTGCACCTCAACAGACACGCATGTGATGACGACTGTAAATATTTCACAGAGTTTACGTTTAAGTGTGTGACAGCTGCGTGTCAGTACGCAGGGCTTTAAGCTCTCCGTGCTGGAATTTCATTGTGGGACTGTTTTAGATTTGACAGTAAATAATATTCATGGGAACTAATCCTGCTTTTTTTTTAACTGGCCTGTAGAAACACGTTTTTCTATAAAAAGACTAAAAGAACATGTCATTGAGATACCAACAACAAGAAGAACAGAGTGACTGAGCTACTTGGCAAAAGCGACTTTGTATCAAGGCTACTTGTTTGGAAAGTTCCTATTGGCCCGTTATTCTGCATAAACACTGTTGGGAAACCAACTGAGCAACAAACACTGAAAATTATACTTGCCAGCCACTTCTACTAGCAGGCTGGAGCTCCTTGTACCTTCAGAACTGCCTTCATTCTTCATGGCGCACATTTGACAAGGTTCTGGAAACATTCCTCAGAGATTTTGGTCCATTGACATGACAGCATCACACAGCTGCTGCAGATTTGTCAGCCATGATGTGAATCTCCCACTCCATTTAAAAACTTCTTCACCTTAACTTTATTTTAAAGTTCTAAAGCCTACCCTGACCTTAATGGCTGAGAACTTGCAGGCTTTCAGCAGGTCATCTTGACTATGTCTGCATACCTGGTATGCGATTGGCTGATTAGAGTTCTGCATTAGCAAGCAACTGACCAGGTGTATCCAGAGCCCTTAAATGGAAGAGTTACGTCATCTCCGTTCATTCCAGTGGAGTTTTGTTTTTTTACAGCAATGGCAGATCCTGGAGCCTTGCAGTAGTTCTGAAAGTTATCAAAATATGCTAGGTGCACGATAAAGATATAATAGCACAGAAGTTTCATATGCAGTGTTTCAACTGCCTTCTATGCACCTGTACATGACCCATATGACAACCCTGAATTCTGAACCCCAGCTGACACAACTCTGACTTACTTAAGGGCTCTGGGTGTACCTGACAAAGTAGCTGGTGAGTGTACTAAGTGTATTTGTGTGCACATCTTCTTGTACTTCCATCTTTGTCTGGACCAGTTTAAGGTTTTTAAGAAATGTATAAAGTTTTAGAAAAAGATAAACAATATTTTTGGATTATTTTAAAATCAAACTATAGGTTGAACAATTAAGAAAATAGGGACATGCTTATTAAAAAGCCTGTCATAGCAGAAGGTAGCTTCTGGCTGGGCCTGGTTCTTCCACATGGCTCTTCCTGTCATTGGGGACTTCTTTCTCCCCACCATCACAAAGAGCTTACTCGGGCAGGTGGGGTAAATACAGAAAGTAAGAGGAAAGAGAGCAACAACATTAGAAACATCCTTGACAATCTTTTGGAAATTGTTTCAATTTTCAAAGACAAAGGACATTATTTAACAAAGATTTTGCAAAGTGAAGCAAAGAGAAAGATCAATCTTTAAGTCAAAATTTGCATTTATTTGAGTTTACATTTCTTCAAAAGTAGTGAGCTGTTCAGTTGGAAGACATTTTAATAGAGTGCAGACTTTCTTAAAAGCTTAGTCATTTAGAAAATTCTTTGTTATTACTCACAGCAAACACATTTTAAAAGGACTGTAGTAAGGTTAATCAGCATATTTTGAGAGTTGCAGAGACTAAACATATGCCGGGTTATTTTTAGATGCCAGCAGCACTTGGTTAAAGAAAAGATCCAAGTCTGGTTTAAAGACAAATTCCAGAGTGAGTTTATTTATATTTCACTAAAACCACAGTCGTGTCTAACTCAAGCAAAACTGATTTCGTGACCTGCGTTTAACTACAGCCTGGGCTCAAATGAGAGAGTCGCAAGCTCTGCACTCCTGACAACTTCAGTTCAAGCTGCCTGAAAGTGAGACGACAGTTTAGTTAAATAGAAGGTTAAAGTGGGATTTGGCAGTTTAGGAAAATGTGACATGCCTGTTTTCTGACCAGTGCTACTGGGGGTTACTAGACTTTGTGGATTTAGCCAGCTCCGTTCTGTGTTGTATGGTGGGAAAGCTTGTTTGCACCACTGTAAGAAAAAAATTACCCATCCACAAGTCAAAATTTCAGGTTATTATCTCAAAGTTTTAACTTCCTCACTCTAAATTTTGAGATAATAACCTAAACTTTCAGCTTATCTATGCAAACAAGAAACAAGCTTCCATAACTGTCATACTGTCACTGGACTGTCATAGTTTCATGGCTGCTTTCCGGCTTAAAATGAATAAGCAAACGCCATCATGATCTAACCTAACCAATCCATTACCTCAAATTTTACTACAAGAACTTATTAAAAATTACAGGGAGTGCAGAATTATTAGGCAAGTTGTATTTTTGAGGAATAATTTTATTATTGAACAACAACCATGTTCTCAATGAACCCAAAAAACTCATTAATATCAAAGCTGAATGTTTTTGGAAGTAGTTTTTAGTTTGTTTTTAGTTTTAGCTATTTTAGGGGGATATGTGTGTGTGCAGGTGACTATTACTGTGCATAATTATTAGGCAACTTAACAAAAAACAAATATATACCCATTTCAATTATTTATTTTTACCAGTGAAACCAATATAACATCTCCACATTCACAAATATACATTTCTGACATTCAAAAACAAAACAAAAACAAATCAGCGACCAATATAGCCACCTTTCTTTGCAAGGACACTCAAAAGCCTGCCATCCATGGATTCTGTCAGTGTTTTGATCTGTTCACCATCAACATTGGGTGTAGCAGCAACCACAGCCTCCCAGACACTGTTCAGAGAGGTGTACTGTTTTCCCTCCTTGTAAATCTCACATTTGATGATGGACCACAGGTTCTCAATGGGGTTCAGATCAGGTGAACAAGGAGGCCATGTCATTAGTTTTTCTTCTTTTATACCCTTTCTTGCCAGCCACGCTGTGGAGTACTTGGACGCGTGTGATGGAGCATTGTCCTGCATGAAAATTATGTTTTTCTTGAAGGATGCAGACTTCTTCCTGTACCACTGCTTGAAGAAGGTGTCTTCCAGAAACTGGCAGTAGGACTGGGAGTTGAGCTTGACTCCATCCTCAACCCGAAAAGGCCCCACAAGCTCATCTTTGATGATACCAGCCCAAACCAGTACTCCACCTCCACCTTGCTGGCGTCTGAGTCGGACTGGAGCTCTCTGCCCTTTACCAATCCAGCCACGGGCCCATCCATCTGGCCCATCAAGACTCACTCTCATTTCATCAGTCCATAAAACCTTAGAAAAATCAGTCTTGAGATATTTCTTGGCCCAGTCTTGACGTTTCAGCTTGTGTGTCTTGTTCAGTGGTGGTCGTCTTTCAGCCTTTCTTACCTTGGCCATGTCTCTGAGTATTGCACACCTTGTGCTTTTGGGCACTCCAGTGATGTTGCAGCTCTGAAATATGGCCAAACTGGTGGCAAGTGGCATCTTGGCAGCTGCACGCTTGACTTTTCTCAGTTCATGGGCAGTTATTTTGCGCCTTGGTTTTTCCACACGCTTCTTGCGACCCTGTTGACTATTTTGAATGAAACGCTTGATTGTTCGATGACCACGCTTCAGAAGCTTTGCAATTTTGAGACTGCTGCATCCCTCTGCAAGATATCTCACTATTTTTGACTTTTCTGAGCTTGTCAAGTCCTTCTTTTGACCCATTTTGCCAAAGGAAAGGACGTTGCCTAATAATTAAGCACACCTGATATAGGGTGTTGATGTCATTAGACCACACCCCTTCTCATTACAGAGATGCACATCACCTAATATGCTTAATTGGTAGTAGGCTTTCGAGCCTATACAGCTTGGAGTAAGACAACATGCATGAAGAGGATGATGTGGACAAAATACTCATTTGCCTAATAATTCTGCACTCCCTGTATTAATACTCTCAACGAACCTTTAAATAACAAAAAAATGTTCATTTAAAAGATATTTTTCAATGTAAAAGAGCCAAAATGGAACTTTAACAACACATTATATAGCCTGTCTGATTAATGTAACTCATAAATAAATGGCAATACTCGTGTGGGCTTTAAATTTCTTCCACTTTGTTAGATTAAGTTGATGAGCAGACTTTATCCTTAAAAGCACCACGACATCCTCTGCTGCCCTGTCCTTCTGGCAGCTCTCTCCATCTTTAAAAGTAAAGTTTACATCCAGTAATGTTGTAAACTCTCTGTAAATACAGCTACAGTGCCGCTGTGTAGCAGAACAGATGGACACGCATTTGTTTGGTGATGTTTGTTGAGTAGATTAGATTTTTTTCCCATTGAATTAAGGCCTCTGCACATCAGACGCATAACAATTAGGCAAGCTAAAATGTTTTAGACTCACCTGTTAATCACACGAACCACGTGATGTCGCCGGACAAATTCAGAATAAACAGATATGGCCAATCAGACCACTGCATTAGGCAACAGGTGTGCTCGTAGCTCAAAACGTGCAACAGTACTGATTATACCTTTGAAATGGTGTTCTCAAATCGCTCTCTGCCTCCTGAAATGTGGTCCCAACAAGTGCTCCACTGACATCCTGAAATATGTACGAAAGCTTCAACTGCTGGATCAAGCCACCACATTCTCCCTGCTGCTGCCTTCTCCTGAGAACTGGATGAACCCAGAATCTCAGTTTCTTAATTTTCTTGTTTAGAACCATCAGGACCATCTCATTAATGCTTGATGTCGATTTCCTTTTTTTATTTGTGTGCATTTTTGAGGATGAATTTTTAACAAAAACTAACACTTTTGAACAACTTCAGATCCGAAAAATTCAGAATTTAATGTTCTTGTTTTTTTCACAATGCGCTTGTGTGTAACAGCCGTTGACGCTGAGGTGGTGGCGGTAAGACATGCAAGCAGCCACACCCAAAATGTAAAGAAAAATACATAGTACCACCACCTCCACAAAGTCCACCTTCTTGGACTGATGTTGCTCCTGAGTGTCGCTCACTAACGCTGCAAAGCAGAATAAGTACCACCACCATCTCCAGCTGTGGTCCAGGATGAGAGACTATAACGGCGACCTGATCAGATGACCTTAAGGAAAAACACAAGACAGGAAGGCCTGGAGCTAGGTGGTTAAGTCTAGGCTCTTTCAAAATAAGAGCATGGCTACTGTTGGGATTAAATAGGCGATAGTAAATCGGTGATGTCTTTGGCACACATAGATGTAAATGGATAAAATAAGTGCCGACTGTTAAAAGGACGTGTGTTGGTTGCGGGGTGGGACTGTGTGGTGACATTAGTTTCTGATTTGTTGAGCATCTCCGTGGCCTCGGGTGGAAAGAACGGCAGGCTGTAGCACATGAAAAATGAACTTGCTTTACTTTATTATTTATGAAACTGCCAAACAGACTTATTTACTTATTAATCAAAGGTGCACCTCTGCGGATGGGTCCGGCCCACTTTAACCTCCGGCCGCAGATGAACATAACCTGAAGGAAGCGGCGCTGGAGTCTGACTGTTTTCAGGTGGAGGGGGTTGAAAAGTTGAGCTGAAGTGGAGGAAGGGTCCAAGTCCGAGTTATTGGTTTGGAAGTGCATTATGCCAATGAGGGTCCTCACAAGTACAGCGCCGGTGTGTGCGTCTGTGTTAGTATGCATGTGTTGTCCTCTTTCCACCAGCTGTGCTCAGTCCTCCCTGACATTGAAAACCTTCACTTGAAACTCTGCGTGTGTATAAATGAATATCTACAGGCGCACACCGTGTGTGTGTGTGTGTGCTCTGTACCTGTAGTTGTGCATTTCTGTGTGTGTTTGATCCACACTCTTGTGAGACAGGGAACTCTAATTAGCTCTCACTCCTCTTTAGACCCCTTTTAGATCCCCTCTCTTCTGCAAGCCAAGCACTCCGACAAACACACACACACACACACACACAGACCCACCTGATTTCATTAATGTTGATTGGCCCAGTAGGACCCCTTTGCACACACACACATAGACAAATACACACTCATCCCTCCTGCCATAAAAGCATTTTGCACCTATGGTGGTTTACTTACACACAAACACACACACACCTCTCCCCTGCCTCTCTCACCTTCCACACTCTTAATTAACGAGTGAGGAAGAAAAGTGCTGAATACAAAGAAAGACATCGCATTACAATCAAAAAGAGAGAGAACGAAGGGAGGGAAAAACGATAAGCAAGGGAGGGAAAGCGAGAGAGGGTTAAAAAGAAAGGAAGTGAGATCCGTTTCATTTGGTTGTTAAAAGCTGACCAGGCTAATTGGCCATGTAAAAAACAAAAAGAATTGAGGGAAATTAAGACAGAGAAAAGGAAGTTAGAAAGGGGGAGAGGGCGAAGAAAGTGGAGAAGATTTAGAGGTTGTGGGGTGGGAGGCTCTGAAGGAGGAAGTTAAATGATTGAGATGGTGAAAGGGGAAAACTGAAGGAATAGAAAATAGAAACATGGCCAAAAGTAGGAAGAGAAATGGGAGAGAAAGGGAGATTTGGGAAAAAGAGAGATGCGAAAAGGGAAGGATTTGAGAGGGAAAAGGCAAATATGGGCTGGAAGGAGGGTGTGGAGTGAAAACAAACAAGAGAAGGGACAAATAAGATGGAGGATGGAGAAAAAGGAGAAAGGTTTGACTGAGATGGAGAAAGAGAAGAGGAAAATGATGTCAGAATGAATGAAAAGAAAGGATAGGGAAAAGTAAGTAGAAGAAAGGAAGAGGATGATGAGTTAAAAGCAGTAAAATGTAGCAGGGAGAAAAGGTTGATGGAGCGAGGGGAAGAAAGCAAAGGAAGACAGGGATAAGAGTAAATGTATGGAAAAAGAAGAGGGAAAAATCAAAGGATACCAGATGTTAGGTGGAAAGAGCAGGATGAGAGGGTGTCCGTGCGTATATGGACATCGTTTTTATATGGAGTCCTGGACACGTGAAGGGGAGCAGAGGAAGGGTTAGAGAAGAAATGAAACAGGGAGGATTAAAAAAGATGAACAAACCGGAGAGGAAAAGTGGGGTGCAGTAGAGGAAGAGGTGGGAAAGGAGGGCAGCAGGAGGAGGAGGAGGAGGAGTGGAGAAGGTGGAGGAAGACTAAGCAGGTTCCTTGGGACGGAGTTGAAAAATGTGACCTTGTTCCGAGACCTGGTGACATTTTCTCCACCCTGCTGATAGACTTTTAACAAGGCAGGTCAGCGTCATTTTTAACTACGACAGCAAACGCAAACACACACACACACACACACACACACACACACACACACACGTGCACGTGGGCTGGAGGTGTATTTTATAGTGACAGATAGAGGTGAGAGGGAAATGTGCCGAAGCAGTTACAAAAAGGCAAGACTCAGACTCACAAAGACTCAGCTACTTCATGTTTTGTTATTTATTTTATTTTAGCAGACAGATAATTTGAAGAAAAGAAATCAGTAATAAAACATCAGAGAAGAAAAAGGAAAAACGAGTGCTAAAAAGCGAGTTATTATTAGTCTGTAAATGAATGTTTGGAGCAGAAACAGCCAGCAATTCACAGCTTCCTGGTTTTCTTTTGTCTTCTTTGACACTGAACTGAATATTTGGGCGTTTCGTGAACAAAACAAGTGATTTGTTGATTTGGGCTTTGGGAAAAATGCGATGGACACATTTGGTGCTATTTTGTAAAAATGATTAAGTACTAGACAATTCATTAAGGGCTTCAAGTAACAATTACTTTTATTACAGATGTATTTTTGTTGATTATTTGTTTTTTCTTTCCTCGAGGAAAATATTGGAAAGCATTTTTGCCCAGCATGATGTGTTGGCCTAAGGTTTCATTTGGTTCCACCCAACAGTCTAAAACTCAAAATACATACACACAGTGTTGCAACAACATACTGTAATATTGATGTTTTAAAATGTTTGCATATTATCAGATTATCAATAAAAGTTTGGCGGTTTGCTTTCTTCTGAGCATCCACATGCTACAGCTGTGTTGACTGCACTTTGGAGGAGTCTTTACTTGAAGAATTTCTGGCCTTCCACCAAAGGAAAAGTACCAAGACTGTGAGGAAAAGAGTCAATTTAAATTAAAGGTTAAATTTAATCCATACATATGTCTTTATGAATTATGGACCACAAACTGCATCTATAGATTTATGCTCAGGGACACACAATGTAGGCCTTTATTTAAATATAGCGAGGTGTCGCAACTTGTCATTAAGGGTACAGGGAGAGTCATCATGTGGCATTAAATACACATTTTATACTTTATGGGGGAAAGACTTAAGCTGCGTTAATTTTATTAATAATAACTAAATGTAAATTTGATCATCAGACAATGAGCTTGAGGGTCTGTGTGGACGTCCTAACTGTTTTTTCGTGACTCCGCAAACTGAGACCTGTGCCGTGGACTTCAAAGTAGTCTACCAGGAATGAGTGCCTTGCCGTTGGGTCTCCAACTCCATGTCCACAATGTAGTATAATTTGACCCACAAATATCCCTGGAACATGGACTGATTTTCCTGACCATGGGCCTCTTGTGCTCTTCCTAGACACACACAGTTCAGTCAAACAGTAATACATCACGTATTACTTTGAACTTACATTTGCTATTGTGAATGTATATACTCTTACATTATTTACATTCTTAAGTGGTCTGTAATCTAAATAAATGAACAGTGAGCAAAGTGCTACCTAAGGTCTCAGTCACGCAGGCCTAGAGACTGGTTGGCAACCCCCTGACAACCTCTGAGGAATTTCCATGTTGGCATTTGCTGAGTGTTGATAGATAAAATCGGTCACCAAGGGAGTGCTTACCAAAAGTCTCCTTAAGATTGCTTTGGTTGGAAGCAGATTGTCGCTTCGATAGATCACGTCTGCAAACACTCGCTGAGTGGTAGCAAAACTAAAGTGGGTAATAGAATGGAGACTGTTGCATCGAGTAACGCACAACTTTTACTTTGAAGCCAAAGTCACGAAGAGGTTGTGCAACACAGTATACTTCTTTGCAACCAATTTCATATAGTGACTACCAGCAACCTCCAAGAATACACATTTTATTCTAGGGTAGTTGTCAGTTGGGTGTGTGTGTGTGACCAAAACATAAAGTAGTGTTTCAGGAATGCCCTACTGGGAGGAGACCCCGGGGTAGACCTGTTTCTCAGCTGGTGCAGAGATGCTCGTGTGTTTCCCCACATGAGCAGGAGAAGGTGGCTGGGGCGAGTGTGGTCTGGGCTTGTTCTGGACCCAGACCCAGATAAGTGTCAGAAACTGGATGGATGTATGGTTGGATGGACATCGAATTTACCAAACACTGTTATACTTTCAAAAAAGCCCTTTACTTCAATGATATCGTACATAAAAAACAAATGCCTGCTTTTGCCCTTGTGGGCCACAAATGCAAGGCGAATCCAGGCTCGTTTGGTATGAATTCGCCTGCGGGGCCAATAATTTTGCACTTCCTTATGCAGAATCTTTACACATAAGTTCAATATTCAGGCAAAATCTCAAATTACGCTCTGGGTGCAGCTGCTCAAACGTGAGGCTCTGCTGCTTTGTCTGTTTTATGTCTTTTGGAACGCTAGATGCACAAAACAAGACATTTATAGAGATTTCCTGGAACTGTGGGAACCTGGAATTGACATTTTCAAAATTTCCACCAAACAAAGAATAAATAACAGGTCAAAAATAAAACAGATTAGTTTCAGTGGACAGTGGAAAAATGAGCGCAGCCATAGAAAAGCAAGCTGATGTGAAAGTTTTTGATATTTTAACTGGAAGAAGTTACAGGTTCGAGTTTTAAGGACAGCACTGTCGGAGGGGATCAGCGCGGCTCTCCACTCTTTAAGTTGCAGGACAATTTTTAAGCACCGGGCCAAACCTGCTGCCTAAAGGAGAAAAAGAAAGGACAGGAGAGGACAGAGAGAAGAATGGGGCGGGATAAAAATAATATGAGAGTAACAGATAGAGGACAGGAGGGAGCAGAGGGGAGGTGAGGAGGAGGAGGGGATGCATGTAGAATAGAGGGATGAAAGAGGAGGAGAGGAGGGGGTTTGAGTGGATTGTGGAGTGATAAAAATAGGGAAGGGCAGGAGATGAGAGGGATGAAAAGGAGGGAAGGCAGGGAATATGAAGGAGGAAACGAGGGGCGAGCGCGAGATGAAAGAGAAAATTTAAGAAAGTTTCTTTTTTTTCAGTCCAACACAGAGACCGTGGGTCTGTTTCATATCCAAATAACAAAGAATCATGAGCAGAGGACAAAACGAGAGGGCAGGAAGATGACTAAGAGCTTAAAAAAAGTAGTAAGGTAGTAGAGGGCAGGAGAAAGAGAAGTGCAGGGTGGAAAGAGGAGGGAGGGCAGGTTTATGGTTGCTGTTATGCAGAAATGTAAACACTTTGCAACGTTCGCAGAAAACAATGACACCGCAGGGAGAGGAAGGTTTGCACACGTGTGTGTGTTCCTGTTGTATGCATGCGTGTGTTCGGGGTTTTAGTGTGCGCACGTGCTCCTGTGTGGGTGGGTGCAGCAACAGCACTACGGGGAGCGGAAGGAGAACGACGGAGGTGAAATGAGAGGGAGAGAAAAAAGAGAGGAGGGAGAGTCGACCCTGGCAAAATTGGAGAGACAAGATTTCTGTCGTAAACGGCATAAAGGGAGAACAAGTGAAGAAAAAATACTTCCTGCTTTAATGATCATGAAGAAAGGGTGAAGTTCCTGTGCAAACGTCTCATTAGACTTTAAACTCTGCATTTTTAATGCGCTTAAAGACACTTTAGCTCAATTTTAGTTGCTACAAGTGGAAATTTTAATTCATATGGCCAATTTTTGGAGGAAAATGTTTACTGAGTTAGCCTTCAGGGAGTATAAATATGACAGCGGAGGTAAGAAAGAAGCAGGGATAATGTGTCACCACCTTCTGGATTTCTGTTTTAGGTTAGTGCACTCATTCCCATGCTTAATATTAGCCAATTTCTCAATCTGGAAATAAAAACAAAAACAAGTTTTTTGGCCATACCAGCTCCCCATTTTTACCTGCTGATGATTTACATACTGAGGTTGATTCCCAGCAGTTCTTAGCCTCTCCTCCCTTTAGTTAATTATAGTGTTCAGTCTTTGTTATTGTCATCACCAAGCTGGCATCACCAAGATTGTGAACACGCTAACTCAAGAATGAGGATTTTCAAATTAATAGCATAGATGCATCTACTGAAAATCACAGAAGAGTTCAAACCTCATTGACCTTGAGTTCAAGTCAAGCTCAAGTTTTCTCAAAATCTTGTGAAAATGATGACTCGAGAAAGATTTTTAAACTGATACCATGGGTGCATCTACTAGAACCATGTTTGAACCATGATCATAGTGCATCATATACACACTGTACAGCTTACCTGTTGCTCAATAAAGAATTTTCAGCTCCTTGAGCAGTTTTGCAGTAGCTGGACGGGGGAATTTGCAGTATGTAAAATCACTGCATTGGCACATCTGACGGTCAGACAAACTAGCTCAAGGTATTGCATTAAGAAGGTAAAAAAACATAATTACAATTTAAAACTGGCTAACCTTTTAGCATTCATCTGCTCTGTAGCAATGCATTTAGAGTTAGGAAATGGGTTAAATCCAAGTCACACAGACCCCTAAGTGATGCCATGACAGCCAAGAATCCTCACAGACTTCAGCAACTGGTGAACAAAAAAAATCGAAACTTTCATTCACGTGGGTGGTTGGTGTCAGGGGATACACATTTCCCCCAATGACTGGTGGTTTCCAGGAGGTCACAGACTAGTCTCTAGGCCTGTGTAACAGGGGCCTTAGCTTCACATCTACCCCTTTATAAGGATTTTTTTCCCCATTTGGCAGACTTAAATGGAAATTTCATAGCAGAAGAACTCTAGTCAAGAAGAAGAACTCTAGTTATTTTCCAAAACAAGTTTTGGAAAATAACTTTGACCTTAAAGAGCAACTTATCTCCAACATTATCCCTAAGTGTTTGGCCTGGTAGATGTTAAGGGGTTAATATTTTGCCAGTTGTGTGTGAAGCTGTTTTTTTTCCCCATTAAATTATTCCATTAATGTCATTTTAAAGGTCTGGCAAACAAATTATTGTTCTACCATCTAAATGTATAACCTGGGCTTTTTGCAGTCTGCTGACCTAGGACTGAAACATTACTAAGGAGACAGACAGAAGATGCACATAGATCTTCTTCTTTATGATCTGCATGTTTGATTTTGCATAGGTTTTATGCCAGATCCCCTTCGTGATGCAGCCCTCCCCATTTATCTGGGTTTGGGATCAGCACCATCCCTGGCTTGTGGCTTTCCCACATGGCTGGGTTACAAGATACAAATAGATAATGAAAATGATTAAAAAATAAAATAGTTGCCTAGTTTGTTACAATCACTTCCATAACTTTATCAATGGTTTGTTTTACCAAAGAAGTTATTCAGTTATTTTAAGGTAGTATCTAAATTTATTATCACTGGGATATAGGGATTGCTGGAATCACCAGTCAAATATGATAGAAGCTGAGAGTTTTCTGACTTTGTGCCAAAGGATCCCCCCCACTCAGTTTTATACTTTTACCAAGATATTTGCTGTTCTAGCATTTTCCCAAACATTTTGGTTGTGGCAGGCCTGGAGACTATCCCAGCAGTCAAAGGACGACACATGGGTTACACCTGGGCAGGTCGCCAGTCCATTGCACCCATGAATTCTGATAATTGTTGATTCAGGAATCTTTGAGTGCTATGCTAGCTGCTTGTATGCTACCTTTTTTTTCTTTTTCTTTTTTAAATGACGTGTTTATGTTTTTGCCTAGAATCGCGGCCGTTTCTGAAGACTCCCATGATGTTCTAGAGGGAGACTCCGCCTCCAGAATCCCGGCCCTGCACAGAAGAACTCCACCAGCCCACTTCCACGGCAGCCTGGATCACCACAGATATGACCTCCCCAGGCGGGACTCTATCTTTGCTGCAAAGCGACCTTTTTTTGACGTTGCTATGATAAAAATGGGACTACTAAGAGACAAACTCCCTATCTGGACGTACTTTGGGGCCTGTCTCTCTACCTTCTCTTTCTCCTTCTTCTTCTTTTTAGACAAACTTCACTCCATTCATTCCTCTTTATCTGTCCTTGCAGCAGAACTTGTTCCTCATTTGTTTCCTAAACTGAAAACTGAAAGTCATTCCCAAGGATTTGAAAAAAAAAAAAAAAAAAAAAGAGGCAGCAAGATGTGAATGGGCTGGATGACGTCAACATACTCTCAAATTCGGACAGATGAGAATCAACATGGTTGGACATAATTTAGAAAAATCAGTTAAAAGAAAAAATTCCAAGGCTGTTGATGATTTGCAGGAGCTAAAAAGTTTCAACTCTCGCTCTCTGAGTGTGTCGCTGGACAAGAGAAACAAAAAACACACAAATAAATAAATAAATGAATAAAAAGGAGGCATGTATAAAATATCAGGAAGGAAAAAACTGAAGATGAAAAGAGGAAAACAACTTGGGAGGCTATTTCTGTCTTGTGTTTCATTAATTTTTATTTTCCGTACGGGGACTGAAAAGAATGCATGGGAAAACTTTTGTGTTGTTGTTTGGCTTATTTTAACCTCCATACACTCCTTAACTTGAACTCTCCCTTTTCTTCCCCCTCTTATGAACTCCCTACCACCTCTTCATTTCATTTCTACCTCGTATTTTTTTTTTATCCTTTTTATTAAACCCCTCCCATCCTTCTGTATATTCCCACTGCCCGATTCCTCTCTTTCATACTTGTTTTTTTCCCCCTCTACCTCTTCGACGTCTTCTCTCTCCCTTTCTCTGTAAAGGAGGCATTACTCTGAAAATGTTGGATGCAGCTTTTCGATGTATGAAGTATTTTCTATCACCCTTAAAAAAAAACCTATGGAATCAGTTTCTGAAACGATGCAAGAGTTGAAAAAAACAAAAAAACAAAAAAAACAAAACAAAACAAAATGCAAAAAAACAAAAACTGTTTTTTTTATTGCAATGGAGTGATTTTTAGACACATACTATCCTAAAAGTATGTCGAATTCTCTTCCTCTACATTTGACCTTTTCACATTTTGATGCCCGTTCCTGTTACCAGGAAGTGTTAGTACAGTTTCTGTTGTTTGTCAAACTAAAGATGGGGAGTTTATTTTATTATTATTATTATTATTGTTGTTATTGTTATTATTATTTTTAACTGCCCTGAAAAAAAAAGGTTTATGAACTTTCTATAACTCATTCAGTTTTGCTCCTTTTCCGTTGGATTTGAGAACTTTTCAGTGATCAAACGTACCGCAGGTGAAGACGCTCTCCTGCAACATCAAACACCAGAAAGCATTCACTTCCTGATTTTCTGACCTACTAAGAGTGCAGACTGTGTTGAAGTTTTGTTTATTCCACTGCGTGTTTTGTTTATTTGTTGAATTACTATTTGAAAAGTGTACGGGAGGAACGAGGGAGGGCTGGGCCAGGGTGGGTGGGCTTAAAGGGATATTAAGTGTAGATAGAAATGACATTCAGCGTTTTCTTGATTTTTGTTTTATTATGTTTTTCTCCTGATGATCTCTCAGTCTGTCACTGTTCTCTGGGTTTGAGCTGACTGCAAATATACAGTATTATAATGACTGCTGTCTCCTGGTGTTTTACATCATGAGTTCATGTACGTTGCTGACTTTATGCGAACGACATCATAAGCTAATACGATCTAAACACTCTGCAGAGTTTTGAACCGTAAAGTCCTACGAACTGTGACACCACACTTTCTTGTATTGAGTTATCCTTGCGTTTACAGAATTTAATGCTCTATCACTATGTTTTTTACAGACATGGGGGGGAAAAAAACTACGCAAAGCAATTGTGCTCAGTGTATTTCTGGTGGCTTGAGTTAAATTGGATGTAATGAACGAACAGCAAGGCATTGCGTCAAGCATGTCTGATTACTAGGAGTTAAATTCAGGTGAAAACAATTACGATTTCATCCTAGGCACCCATGGAGAAAATAGTGGGTGAGGTCACAATGGCTGTGTAGGTCATTATTATGCACTCCAGGACAGAGGTGAGTAATTAATTTTCCCATGAGGGCGCACATGAGAAACTGGGCCACACTAGTAAGCTCAACTAAATTCTACTTAATATTAATTTGATCTCCTTATATTGTTTGTGTGGCCCTCCACAACAGTCCACATGGGACTGTTGTGGAGGGCCACACCATGTTTCTAATGTAGGCCCTTGAGAAAATGAACTCTGTCCTAGAGTGTGGATAAATCATGTAGATAGCTACACACCTCTCACAATGTTTTCTTTGAAGCTTCAGTCGCAGTTTTTTAGTGACTGCAATGTTAGTTTTTTTAGACAAGAAGAAGTTCCAGTAGTTGAACAGTGTAACAGACTGATATAATACCATTTTACTCACCAAAATTAAGTTGAGAAACTTTCTAAGCTTTGTTTTATAATTAAAAGTGAATGTCTGAGGACAAGGAGAGAGAAAGAGGTGAGCCAGAAATGCCCAACGACAGATACAATTCTTGATTACAGATTTGATCATTATGATCCAACTTTTTGCTTTTTGTATTCATTTTCACCACAACATTTTATGTTGTTATAAATCAAGCACACCCGCCCTTTTCAGAGGAGTATTTTTACACTCACTCATTGTTTACGTCAGCTTTAGCCCATTTGAAAATGGAGAAATCTTTGAATGTTGCCTGTTTGGGTCTGTCTTGAATCTTTCTGTTTGTTTGTGTCACTGATGATTTCACACCACTGATGATTTCACACCACTGATGATGATACTCTGTTAGATTTGGGAAAAAATCATCACAGATGGTATTAAAGTCAGACATAGGACATGAAGTTTCACTAACAAGTTAATTAACGTGTAATTAACAAGTTGTAACTTACATCTTGTTAATTACAAGTCATCAGCCAGCGAGCACACCCTGAATAGTCCTCCTCAAATTTAAGATCATCAAAATTTTAAAAATGGACTTAATTTTTTATTGAGATTCTGTGTTTATAGATGTAGGGCAGTGGGCTAATTTTTCCATAGACTTCTACGGGACAAGAAGTCTTTATGCATCCACAGCCATCACCCCCTGCTCACCATTAAAAAGAATGCAGGTGTAAACCATTTGTTTGTTTGTCAGTGGTGAAAATACAAGAGTTTCCACAAACCAAGCATGGTTATTGTTATTGCTATGGTGCTGCTTTGCCTCTTAAAAGCCTCCAGACCATACTATGTGCTGCAGATTGTCAGGACTAACAGGAAGAGTTTTGCTCACGAGCAAATAGGTTACTGTTTCATTAGCATTTCATGTTTTGCCATGAGAACAGGCTGGCTTTGGTCTTCAGATGTCTGAGCGTCTCTCATCCGATCTGCTTCTGGGGTCACACGACTGAGGTGTTGGTTAGTTATGCTATGACTCTTTGCCTTGTGGCCTTCTCTTTACCATCTAAAACACCCACTGTTCTGGGCATCCACACATTATTCGATTTGAAGCCAGACGAGCAGAGACCATAGGACGTCAAAGACATTCAGCTTCTAAGATGACAGACATAATAACCACGGGCAACGTGAGGTGGGCAGGTTTTGAGTTAACCTTTTATCAACTTTTAAGTGAACGACTGACATGAATACCAATGACAGTGAAGGATAACTTTGATTGACATGTTACAGGGTGGTAAATATAGATTGGCACTTAGGCAACTAGAAACCGGAATGTTCACTAGGGACCAACAAAGGGATAAATGACAAGGAAATCACTTCCTGTGAGGACCATTACTCCTCCTCCTACTACTCCTTCCACCTCTTCTATTAATTTGAAGTTTGAACTTTAAATATAAAACAAAGAAATTTGTGTAAGATGAAACTCTTCAAACAGTTCAGTAAATCTGTGATTAATAATGATTAAGGTTTTTGCCATAAACATGCAAGGATAAAGCTCCTGGGTGACATCTGATTCCAGAGGACAGAAGAACAACTGTCCGGGATAAGAAGGCATTTTCACACAAACACTCTGGTATTTCAGAAGATATTCACATACTCACACACAGATAACCACATAATACAAATACAGATTGGCACTTTGGTATTCTGGTAATGTATTTTGTGGCCATACACACACACACACAAGCGCAGAGGGCTGACAGTAAACACACACACGTCGTCTATGTTCCATTTAGACTGTATATTTACTCTGCATTACGGGGTTAATGAGGTGAAGCTTTCCCCTCTCTCACTCACTCTCTCTTTAATGGATCTCTCTCGCTCTCTTCCTGTGCTTGTCTCTTATTCTCCTCTCATTCCTGCCTCTGTTTTCTTTCCTTCTCTGTTTTCCTTTTCTCTTTTACAATCATTCCCACTGTCACTCTTCTGACCTTTGCTTTCCATTTTTCTGCCCCTTCTGTCCTTTGTTTCATCTTCTGTCTCTTTCTCTCACCCTCCATCTCTCTCCGTTTACCAAATAGCTGATGTCACTTTTTCCATTTCCTCCTAATGGAGGCAGAAACACAGAGCGATGGACGGTGAGGAAAAACAGCCAGAGATGAAGAAGGATGGATGGAAAGCGAAGGAGTCAACAAGGAAGGATGAAAAGGTGACAGCCGGGGGAAACAGAGACTGAAGAACCTGGGAGTTGACGTGGGAGAAAATTAAGGAAGATTGAGAGAATGAGGGGAGGAAGCAGTAAAAGAAAGGCAGATGAAATGATGGACGGAGAGTGTAGGGAGGTGAAAAGATGATGGAAAACAAGACGATGGAGAGAGAGTGGTGGATTATGGGTAAGAAAAAGATAGTGGCCCATCATAAAAAGGTTAATTATTGATTTTCCTGAAGGAGAAATCAACCTGAAAACATCACTGATGCTCAGTCTAATGACTCAAGTCTTCTGTTTTATTCCAAACAGGCTAGTATAGCTCGAGCTGTCAGAAATGCTGTCAAAGTGCAAACTGTGTGGTGCATTTAAAAAAACCCACATCATGGCTAAACTGTAAATACACACACTAAACGCAATCAAGCATTTTTAAATGGTAAATGGTCTGTATTTGTAAAGCGCTTTACTTAGTCCTAAGGACCCCAAAGCGCTTTACACTATACACAATCATCCACCCATTCACACACACACATTCATACACTGGTGATAGCAAGCTACAGTGTAGCCACAGCCGCCCTGGGGCGCACTGACAGAGGCTGACCACTGACCACCACCAGTAGGCAACGGGTGAAGTGTCTTGACCAAGGACACAACGACCGAGACTGTCGGAGCCGGAGCTCCGGAGCAACCTTCCGATTACAAGACGAACGCCCAACTCTTGAGCCCCGATCGCCCCTTTTTCGTTTTAACTGAAACCGAGTCTACAGGAACATTTTTGCAACTATTCTAACATATCTGAAATAAATTTCATCACGTTGCATAAAAGCTACAGCAGAGTTTCATAAAAAAAAAAACATTACACACATAATTATTCTGTACATATGCAGCCCAGTCTTACAGAAAAAATAAAACGGTCACAAAATGATTGCAAACAGTTTTCAGGTGCATTAGCAAGAAAGACAGAAGCATGAAAGGGCGGGGTTAATCACAGACGCAGATAGAGGAGCATGGCAGACACAGGAAGACCACGATAGACGGCGTGTTTCCATCAGATTTGATAAGATCTCCAACAGCATTGACTGAAATGCAGCACAAACCATGACACAGCCTCCACCGTGTTTCACTCATGGCTGTAGACACTCACTCTTGCACCTCTCCTGACCTCCTCTGGACATATTCATGATGATTTCTTTTTTTTTTTTCTTTTTTTTTTTGTCACTGAATGATTGATTTATTTTGAACATGACTAAAATAACAACAAAATACACTTTAAACAATAATGAGACAAAGAAAGGGTTGGTACAAACAGACTTAAAGGTAAACTCATTTGATCCTACCTCAATATACAATATACATGTATAATTACATACAATTATATAAGTCTACAAACAGATATCATGCATAAAAATCCTAATAATGATGAAGCTAAATATTGGGTTTAATTTGGTTTAATATTCATGATGATTTCAACCAAGAATTCCAAATTTGTATTAATAACGCTACCAGACCTGTTGTCACTGATCTTTAGGCCAGCTCTTGTGTAATCAGACCTCAGCCTTTTGTCCCTTCCCCTGAGAGCATTTCTGATGAGGCTTCAGTGGTCAGTAGATGGATCCACTGAAGGTCCTGATGCATCTCTCAGTTAGCGTGTGTCAGCTCTTTGCTGGATTTATTTCTCTCTGTCTTACAGACATGATGATTAGATACCATGTATATGCTATAGATATTTTTCTTTTAAGCCTGTCACTTCCTCTTTCTCTTCTGTAAGTTTCCAGTTAACAGTTCTTTGGGAATCACTTTGTTGGTGCAAAAATACTATTTTATGTCTGACAAACTGTGTTATTTTTGACCTTTTTCATAGATTCAAAAACAGAAATGGGAACAAATTATCTGTTTTTTGCCTAAAGATACAATATAAAATCATTTCTTTGCCTGTGAGTTAGGTGACTTTTTAAATCTTGAATGAAAGCTTGAAAGTCTGCTTTAACAAACAAAAACACATCCCTCTTAAAATGATCACTTACAAGAACTTGGACTGAAAGGGAGTGAAAAAGCTGAAAGGAGCCTCGGGCCTTTTGCACAGTGCTGTATGTGTCTGTATACAGAAAACAATAAGTCAAATCCAGTACTAACAATAATGTTCGGGTTAATCAGTCCTGAATTATATGTTCCAGCCCACCTGAAAAATGTAAAAGGCAGAAGAAAATACATCAAAGGGAAATAAAGGGCGACTCAAATGATGGAGAGATGGAAGGAAAAGAGAGCGAACAGAGACATTCCCAGACAGAGCAGCCAGGCTGTTAAGACACACACACACACACAAACACACACACCTTGCTCCATCATTAGTCTTCATTAGGGCCTTTATGAGGAAAATTAGAAAGGGAGTTTCCTCCCAAACTGAACCCTGGGGCCCAACCTGCCTCTCTGTGTGTGTGTGTGTGTGTGTGTGTGTGTGTGTGTGTGTGTGTGTGTGTGTGTGTGTGTGTGTGTGTAACTGTGGTTAATTTCTACATGAGGTTTAGCAGATGAAAGAGGAAACAAAACGGTAACTCAGTGTGTGTGTGTGGAAACTATGTACTAGATATTTGATACAAGCAGACACACACACAGACACACACACAGGCACACACACACACGCGGATCTGAAAATGTAAATAAAATGATGTAGATCAAAAACTGTGTGAGGATTCCTAATTTTTAAAAATGTATTACTGAACTAAAAGAGAAGGAGCACATGGGGTATTACCGGCTAAGATAGGAACGAAAAGTCTATATATATATATATATAGACTTTTCGTCACACACACATATATATGTATATATATATCTATATATATAGATATATATAGATATATATCTATATATATATATGTGTGTATATATATATATGTATATATATATGTATATATATTATTTAACATTAATCTTTATATATGTATATATAACATGAACATGAACTAGGTGGATGATTGTGGCTTGTGTCTAAAGAAAAACAAAAATCTTAAAAACTCTATCCCATAAACTGTATATAGAAGATGGGCATGTCTACCTTTGTGTTACCCACTGGTTTCTGAAGGCCTGTCTTGAATCCTCGAGATGCACATTTCCATGATTGCCATCATGGTTGAAAAAAAAAAAACAAAACAGCAAATAAGATACAGCGACTGTGACAAGAATTAGTTTGTGGGCTTAAAAAAATCATGCCTTTGTGCATCAGTGCTGAATGTTACAGTGGCTATGTCTTTCATAAATACAGAGAGCAGTATTCATAGGCCATCCACAGAATGTAACCAATCAGATAATATTATGGGAGGGACATTAAAGTGTTAGCTGTTCAGAAAGAGGCAGCTGTATCACTTAAAAGAAAAAAAAGGGTCAAGCCAAGCCATTGGTTGCTGCCTAATTGGCACCACCTGACACCTGGCTTATTCTGTCTTCTCTAAAATGCAGGATGGGATAAAGAAACTGAGGCACACAGACTGTTTTCAGGCCTGTGACCGAGTCACCGTGTGTGTTTATGCGACTGCCTTACAGTGCGTGTGCAAATATAAGGTGTGTTTCTTTGTGTAACTATTAGCGTGTGTGTGTCCTGTCCTCTTGGTGCCGACAGCTTCTCATTAGCCACAGACAGCTGGAGGAGGTCATCACTGCCCCGTCTCTCTGTCACGCAAAAACACACGCACACACACTCTCTGTACTGCTGAAGACCCTCAGTGGCATTGTTCATCCACTAGTCCACAACCCTGACCTAATTAATTCATTACTCTCAAAAACTGTCTCTAGTTTGCTCAATGTGTTTTTAATTTTCCAGGATGAGCTTACTTTCCACAAAATGTCTTCATTCAAAAAGTCATAAAATGCCTTCAAGTCATGCAGCACTACATTTCTCAAATACAACCTTGAGGAAAATAGAGCAGTATGAAAATAAGAGCAGAGCTTGTGCAACTTCCTAAATCTTACGTGCTGACAGGACGTAGGAAACCCAACTTAACACTTAACCCTACTTTGCAAAGTAGGGTTAAGTGCGCTATTTTAGCTTGTTTCTAAATGTGGGCTACAACAGCAAAAACATTACTAATGGATCGATCACAGCCAGTAATTTTAAATAAAATAAGCATTTATCATCTCTCATTTCTCATCATTAAAAAGCTATTAAAAAGCAAAGTTGTCACTTTTAGACAGCAGACATTAATTTACAGACTGAATTTCTGTCCATAAAGTCCTTACTTTACACAAACACTGTTACATGCATGAAACCAAAGCATGCTCAAATGGGATTTTTCAATAGCAGTAGGACTAGTCATCTATATATTTATATCTTTTTTATACAGATAAAAAAATACAGTGGTCCCTGCTTATCACAGGAGTTTATGTTCTAAAAATAACCTGTAATAGGCTAAATAAAGTAGCCAGCTTAATTTTTTACAATCACTATAGATGTTTTAAGGCTGTAAACCCCCTCACTGCACACTTTATACACTTTTCTCAGACAAGCATTGACATTTTCACACTTTTCTCTCTTGTTTAAACACTCTCAAAGTTCAAACGTTCGTAGAAAAATAAGTCCAGTATTATAGAATGAAACCAAAGGTACCCCCAGGTGCCTTGACAGCACGTTGTTGTGTTTGTTGGGGAGAAAACTTACAAGCATACAGTACAGCACTTCAGAGTCACGCTGCTACCGATCAAAGATTTATGTAAATTTGACAAGCTGAACGCATTCTGTACTGTACAGGAGACACGGCACGGGACTGATTGACAATGGTCTACAGCCAATCAGGACACAGAACACAATGTGCTGTAAAAAAAAAAAAAAAAAAAAGCATGCAAAATTGCACAAAAAAATCTGCGAAACACCGAGGATGTGAAAGGTGAACTGCGTTATAGTGAGGGACCACTGTAAACCAAATCAGAATTACAATTGCAATCCAAATTCCTTCCAAATATTAAATGTGTTGTCATGAGTTCAGAAACTAGATTAGCGGTTTCACAAAACATGAGAAAATAAGCAACCCAGTCAAAAAACTAAAGGTCAAACTGTTTTTCATTAAGCAAAAAGCAAACTGAATTCAGGTTTTTATACTCAAATTTGAGAAAGATGTCAGAAATTAATCAAACATAACATTCAACCAGGTTCAGGAATCAGTAAATGAAATCTGGCATCGAAAAAGTATAAAGCACTTTACTATTAAATACTACTAACTACTGCAAAACAGGAAGTGTGAAAATTCATGGCCAACAACTATAATTAAATTTTAGCATTAAAAACATTTGAAATAAAAAGCTTGGGCACAGTGGTGGATTTACCATTACAGAAACAATTCAGGGCAGTCTATAACTTTTAAATAAACTTGACATAAAGTTATAAGCTCATAAACCTTATGGATTTTTGATGGTGGATTAATACATTTGTTATGCACTCTGTGTGTGAGTATATAACATTATAATAAACATATTTCTTTAATTAATTAATTAATTAAAATACATATGAGACATTTTGATAAACAACCTTATTCTTAATGGTCTTTGCCACATTCAAAATTCAAATAGCTCCATATAGATTTGTCTGTGGCTCATTCGATAGTAAAAGTTACCAAAGCTGACAACCAGTGTTGGTCAAGTTACTTGAAAAAAGTAATCAGTAACTAATTACTGATTACTTCCCCCAAAAAGTAATCCCGTTACTTTACTGATTACTTATTTTCAAAAGTAATTAATTACTCAGTTACTTTTTAAAAACACGATTTACAACCTGAATAGGTGATAAAGCGATAGATCTTTCAGGCCAATTCTACTTTTTCTACATAATCCATCATACAAAATGTAATTAAATGGAAAGGTCCCTTTTTAAAACGTGTTTTATTAGTTTTAATCTTTTAACTTTATGCATCAAGCAAAAATGTAATTATATGCAACATTCTCTGACTGGAAGAAATTTGTTTAATATTTAAACCTATTTTCTGCACATTCCAGCACATAATTTTTTATTTATTTTTTTTGTGTTTACACTCAGTCTTTCAAATAGATGCAAGTAAAACACAGCAGAAAATGAATAAAATCAAAGACTAGCGGTCCTTTTGCTCTATTTTCACCTGTAAAGCAGGACTAGGGTAGGCGGAGATTTACCCTGGTGCAGGTGTGCCGCAGCGGTCAGTGGAAGAATCCGCGAGTTTCTCTGTGAATTTCCCATTACGTGGTAGCGCACTCGGTGCTTGCTTGGAAGTTTGGGGGGGGGGGTTTTCGCTGTAAAAAGAAGTTTTCTTCCCACGCACAACGGACACTAATGTTTTTGTCACTTTTTATGGAATCAAACTTAAAGTAAGGTCAGTACTTCCACGCTTTAAACGCTGCACGCTCATACTCTCTCCCACACTGGATATATTATCCATTGTTGATCTGCAGACAGCTGTTGTCACGAACGTCGCACTTGCTTACGTCACTGTCATTAGACATTCTTGCAAAAAAATCACGGTTTTAGTAACGCAGTAACGCAGCGTTCCTACGGGAAAGTAACGGTAATCTAATTACCGTTTTTGCAATAGTAATCCCTTACTTTACTCGTTACTTGAAAAAAGTAATCGGATTACAGTAACGCATTACAAGTAACGCGTTACTGCCCATCTCTGCTGACAACACAGTTTCACTGTTCCATCTGCCTGTACCTTCAATCTTATGTACCTGAGAATTTGCATGATGTTAGCTTGATACCAGTAGGGTGATGACACTTTCTGATGGGACCTTGAATGCCCTCCACTGCATGTAAAGTTTTCTTGGCAAAATCAAAAAAAAATTATCTCTCTTTTTAAAATTTCAATTGGATTTGTATTTGTGAATATGTGTAATTCTGCTCTGTCTCTCAATGGTGAACCCTTCCATCAGCCCCTGGATCCAGATCTGGACAAATTCCAAAAGGTAATCACTTCTAAGTTCAGCCAAGCCCTGATAAAAAAAATTAAAAAATTAAAAAAATCATGTAAATGCATCCATAAATTCTGAGTAATAACTGAGCCAATTGCACAACGTCCTTGGCAAAGATAATTAAGGCCACATAAAAATAAGATCGGGAAAAGTGGCTCATGTCTCATCCATCCTGAGAGGAAATTATCATCCTGCGCTCCCTCAGAGTGACTGCTGTGTGCATCCTCAGAAAAAATAAACTCTACACGTTTGCAAGATGTAATTAAACACCTGAAGCGTGGGGGTAGGATGTGAAGTAAAGTCAGCAGCTGACTCTGAACAAACAACAACAAAAGGAGGTGGGGGGAGTTCTCTGATAGCAGCACTCTGATAAATGTTGTAGTGCACTGCTTACAACTTTGATCATCAGGACTAATCTCTAATGTCTTTAATGCGATCAAAAAAATCAACATTTTCAAGGGAGAGGTTCTTGTGTCACGGATGATTTGGCCCTCCAATTCTAATGCTCTAAATGCCCCAAAGCATGTGAACATTTCCTTTTATTAAAAAAAAAAGTAAGTATATCATGAGTCTAACAAGGATTGAGTGGTCGAATCGGTCAGGATGTGTGTGTGTCCGCCTACTGAACTGGTAAAACAAAAAAAACATCCCATTCTCCTTTCTCCATGTCTCTCAACACTCATTTGCTTTGTCCTTCTCTCTTTCAATTTCACCCACACAATCTCACAATCATATACGTACAGCCGAAAATACACACACGCACACATCCCTTCATCTCTCTCTTTCACACGCACACAATAAACACTTGTCATTGGTCGGCATCACTCGTTTATTCTTGCCCGAGCGAGGGATTTGTTTTTGTTCTTCCTGTCATTCGCCCATTTGACTTGATGGATGGTGGGTGGTGACGCAAAACACCTGCCACACGCGCACATACAGATGCACACAACCTAAAATGGGCCACAACGCATGCAATCAATGTGTGCAAATATGCTTGAAAGAAGAACGCAGCAAATAAACACACAAATACTGTCTATACACAACATCTGAGGTCACAAACTGATGTCCACATGAGAGTATAAGTACACAAACAGACACACCACAACACAAAGCTGCCATTTCCCAACACTAGCCAAATCATTAAGTACTTTCTTGTTAACTTCCAAGGGTTTTTTTTTTTTATTATCTAGTCTTGCGAGGACCAAATTAAGGACAGCAAGCACACATGCAGTCGACACCAACGGGGCGTACAGACAGATCCCTCTTGCCATGGTTGACTTCCGATGTGGCCTGCAGTGTAAACAACAGTTTATCTCCATAGAGGACAAATGGACAGCAGAAGCACAGAGAACACGAGAAGTGGGGGAGGATTTGAACCCCGAGGTCATCACTGCAAATCCCACAAAGGAAGAAGAAGAAATGAGAGAAATCTGAGGATTGCGCTCCTAAACAATTTCTCACCAAAGAACCCTTGGTTCCAACACAAAGCTAAATGAAGAGCATACTTGAGGATAAGGTAAAGTAAACAGAAATGACTCCAAATGACTGCTGCTCTGGGTCTTACAGATGTATAAAAAGACCATTTAAAAACTAAAAAATTTACACTTAAATACCTATTTTAACAAAGATATGGAAATGGTTGTTTTTTCTGGTTACTATTGGCCAAACATCTCAATTAGAGGTGTCACAATAACTGTATACAAATAACACCACAATATTTATCTATCAAATATCTGTCAATCATAGATGCATTAACATTTTAATTAAATGTGTAAATGATTATTTTGTTTGCTTAATGTCATTAATGTAATGTAACCCTCTCTACTTGTATTTAGAATTCCATTAATTTGTTAGGACAACACAACAGTAGCAATTTCGCAGGGCAAGCAAGGCAGACTGTGCTTGCCTCTAATTTCACTGAAATCTGTAAGTGAGGCCAGTATTTGGATGAGCACACGCATGCCTCGTTAGCAATATCAGACCCAGAGAACAGCAGCTTCTTCTGGTTCTCTGGTCTTTGACAAAAAATTGATGGAAAATTACCATGCCCACAAGCTGCCACTGGCTTTGCTTTCACTGCTCTGGGATCAGTTAGTTACAATCGACGTGTATTAGCATTAGCACATAACCAACTTCTCTGTGATTTATGGGATTTTCTGTGAATTTGTGATTTTTTTGGCAATTTATTTCAGAGAATATGCACGATGAAGCTCTAATCTAAGTATTAAAACATGTTCAGCAGCTCAAATAGAAACGAGAATGACGTGTAGCAATAACCTGCATGTGTTTTAAGCTGAATTTAAGGTTTAGGTTAGCACATTTACACTCCACTGATAGTCTGGGGACCGCTATGTGGTGCAACTGGTCTGTGGGACACTATTGCTTGTGCTGCTGTTGGTCCATGAGCCAACCATGAAGAAGAGTGAAGTTATAATATAAAAAGACTTGAAGCGAAACTGAGTGTTAAAAACAAAAAGTCTCAACTTCAGCCACTTTTTTTAAACAGTTATTCGTTTACAAGTGAACTCAGCTGTCAGTAGGGATGGGAACTGACACGAATTTAGCTATTTTGATTCCATTATCAGTAGCAGTTATTGATTTGATTCTTTGTCAGTTCCCTCATCGATTCTCATTGGCTCCACTTTGAGAGTCCCCACTATCTCCACGTAGGAGACACATTTGCGGGATGATAAATTACACTTTACGTGGAACAGCCTTCAAGAAATTTGTAGGTCATCAAAAAAAATTGGCCAAGGACATGAATGTAAGCTATAACCTCGGGTAAACACCATATCATGTGCAACCTTTTTCACATGGAAAAATTACTTATTTTAAGTTGTATACTCATAAAACTGATGCACAATAACAGTCTTAATTAAGATACATGATTATGCCTAAAACATAAACAAATCAACATATTTTGTTTTTTTAAAACCCTGATGTTTAGGCTTGCAAGTGGTTATCTGAGGTCAGCAGTTAGCTAAAAAAAAAAAAAAAAAAAAAGTTTGTTTATGTGTTACATCCTCATTTCCTGGTGATAAACCAGAAGACCATCAACCGATAGTCTGCTTCACATTTCCACTTCTCTCTTCAGGATCAAAATGACAGATCGATAAACAAGGCCATTTTTACATTAAGTTATATTAATATTCAGTTTGATGCTCATAAGAACTGAGATTATGTCAAATGTGTAAAATACAGGTTACCTTTCATGAAAAAAGTATTTGAAAAAGTAACGAGCATCATTTATAGTGCCACTCACAAGCTAAATGCTAAGATTGCTAGATAGCCTAAAAAACAAAATATGCACAAACACACACGCACACACACAAAACAAAACTCTCTGTACCAAATGTGCAAGTGCACAAATATTGATATAAGATAGCCAAGGACACAAAGGGTGACTTTAAAAAGCAACGTTAAGGGAGTCTGTTGTCCATTTAAAATGTTCCAGTACAACTAAACAGTTTTAGAACTTGATGGATGGAATCATGATAAAATAATCACGAGTCCAAAAACATAATTAAACTGATTATTTCAGATGTAAAACATAAGGGAGATAAAGAGAGAGATAAACACAGACACTGATGTAAACACGGACAACAGGATGTGAATGACGTCGGCCAAAATGCTGGAACAACTATTTCTGTGAGTTGCGATTCTGGGGGTGGGAATGTGTGTTTGTATTTGTGTGTGTGTGTGTGGCCCATATGGTATCATGGGAATAAAATGAGAAAGCCACGCACACTCAGACTCTCACACACAGGGCAATGACAAAACTGGACACAAATTGATACCAAATTAGAAACTGTGTTTTTGTTTTTCTCCAAACAGACCAAGAGGAGCTTGGCAGGCAGGACAGACACTTGACGAGAGAAAGAGAGAGAGAGAAAGAGAGAGATGAGGATAGAAAGAACGTGAGAAAGAAAGCAGAAGGGAGAATGGAAGGAGGAATTAAAATAAAAGTGGAATGAGGGCTGGTGAGGTGGAAATTGATCCACAGGGAGTCAGTGTATATGTGTGTTGTTTTAGCTGGATGCTCTTGGATTCTTTGCTGACCTTTACAAAGATAGCAGCTGGCCATCTCGTATGGTTTTAGGATTGGTTTGTGTTCTGGTTCTCGAGCGCAAAACGAGCTGAAAAGCAGATGGAGAGCTAAGGAGAGAGCAGCGGCAGAAAAGAAATTCTCCTGTCGTTCATCGACCTCTCTGGAAGAGAGAGGGGAGCTGAGCAAAAGCGGAACTGCTTCAAGTGAACTGAGAGAAACAAAACTGGCAAATATTTATTTTTTGTTCTTGTGCTCTTTCATCCAAATAAAGCTTTCACTTCAATTGAGAACTGCGAGTCTGGCCGAGCTGCGTCCTTTCAACTTTTATGCCAAGAAAAATCACTTTGAATTTAGTTGAAGGGATGAGTTTTCACAGCAAGTTAAGAGTTGGTCGACTTTGGACAAAAAAAAACTTTTCGCACACACAAACTTTTTTGTCCGTGTCACTGGTCTAATTATTTAGGGATGGTCTCACCAAATGGTTACAGTTAGGCACAAGCTGAAGCCTCTTTGAGCCACTTCACAGGACAGTTTAGCTTCAACAGCTAGCTTCAGACGTGTTTAGAATACAATTCCCCACACTGTCAAAGTGAGTGTAATCCAGAGTGTGGCTGTTCACGAGTGTGGTGTCAGTGTTTCTACAGGTATATAAACAAGATGCAAGACTGGGGCATGTTGATATTTAGTGTGAAGCAGCTTGGATGAGAATGAGCTCCTCAAAGTCTGAGGTCTGAAGAAACAACTTGAGGTGATTCAGACATCTGAACCTCCAAAACAAGGTTCTATGAGGTTCTATTTCAGGCATGTTCTAAAGGAATGATAGTGTCTGGCCAGCTGATTTGGGAATTCCTTGGTGTGCCCAAGGATTCCCCTTGGCTGGGAATCTCTATTTAGACCGCTGCTCTCTCAAACAAGACCTGGATAAGTGGATGCATGGGCTGAGGGGCAGATGGCCAGACCAATGGATGAGCTAATGGCTGGACCAAACTTCAAAATGAACAAAAACCTTAAACTTAATTATTTGACCAGTGTCTATTTTTGGCCAGTTATTTTATGCAGAACTTTTGTTTTGATTGGTAATGTTAGAAAATAATGTGATTGCAATTTTTAGCACTTTAATGTAAAATGATACAACATTTGATTGTAATTAGATTATTTCTAAACTCGACGTAGATTCATTTGTAAAATTTAAAAAAGTAACACACAAGTCTCATAGTCGGAAGTCCAGACAAACAAAAGTCAGAACACTTTTGTATTAAAATATTCTGCTGTTTCAATTTCTCTCTTTCTTTTGTTCTTTTTTACACTCCTTTATTTTTAACCACTGACTCAGCCCTCCTCAGCATCCAGGATATCAGCGTTATGAAGTCCTCCTACAGTATTTGTTTTACTTTTCAGAGTAGAAACAATAACATTATTGAAGCGTGATATAATTGCTGTCAAGCCTGACGCACCAACAGTCACCAAGTTTCTCTATAATTGCTAGCAAAGCACAGAGTTATTTATTTTTTTTAGATAAAATATAGACAGTACTTTTCCATTCTAGTGGGAACATACTGGGAGGGAAGCACCATAAGATGACTGGAAAAAAGAAGCACCAATCTGGAACTCTAGCAGAAACTGCTAAAGGTCCTGGATGTAGATTCAAAGTGCCCAAAGTTACATTTTTCTCAAACATCTTTGCTTTTCTTATCTGGAGGGGTGATCTAAATATTTGTGGCTTACATCAGATGGAAAACTGACAGTTCGATGGAGCGTCCGGTATGTTGGAGCAGTTCTTCTGTATGCTGTTTATGGCTACAGAAATTAATCACATCCAAACAATACGAGAGCTGGAGTCAGAGAGTGATTGGGCGGTTTTGCTTGATAAATGGAGGAAGTAATTAAATTGTAGTAAAAGTTACTGCAGACTAAATTACTGTCAACAGGCTGGAGCAGCATAAAGGATGCTGTGTTCTGTATTCCAGGAAAAGATTGAACAATGCAAAACTAAACAAAACAGCCTCTATAATTATAAGGGATATGTGGCAGAAGTGATGGGGAGATGGACGGAGGGATGATCTGATCAGAAAGATGGATGCGAGATGGATGGATGAAAGATGAAGGGAGTGCCGTCCTCAGATCTGTTTTACTATCATTTCACAGCCTAAACGTGCAAAGGTCAGCTATTATTAATGGCAGGCCCCGAGGAGAGCAGATGAGTGTGTATGCAAATGTGTGTGACAGGCAGCGAGTGTGAAGGCTTGCATGTCACACCTTTCTGCTCTAAATGCCATGCAGGCTGCCATTAGTGTCGTTGCTGAATCGTCCCCACGGGGCTTGAAACTCAGGGTGTGTTTGGAAATGTGACCTGACACTCCCTTCACTGCTTTATTCGACCACAGAAGAAGTTTAATTTTTCTATTATGAGCTAATATCTGCGCAGGAGGAGATGCATGTTGGCACCTAAATTTCTCCCTGGTGCATTTCTCCAAATTGCATGAGTATAAAACTAACAGAAGAGCTTTGTACCATCTATTTTTTGTGACAATTGTCATAAAATCCTTGGACAGCACATCTTTATGGTTACTTTGTTTACACTATTCCACTTTAAAACACCAGAATATGCATGTCTCTGTTCACAAGCCATTTCTTTCTTCTTTCAACACACTACTGTGCTCCTATGTCCTGTGTGCACTTCAAGGTTTCGGCCTCATTTTACCACCAGACAAATGCAATGCTTTTGCCACCAAGTTAGCTTTGTTAGCAGTGTTACTCAGGACTGTTTAGTCAGCAGCTTAGCTGTGAGTATTGCAGGGAGAATGGGGAAATGTCCTCTGTGAGATGTGTGATGAGAGCACACAACATGCTATCAGGCTCTTTTTGCAGACCAGCACATCTTCAAAAACATCGCCACAATACCAAACAGATCCTTTACCTTGTCTTGCTGAACTACACAGAATCCATAGAGACTGCATGTGGAATCGCCTTAAACAGTGCATTCTTTCTAATGGCCAACAGGGGGCGACTCCCATGATTGTTTAAATGGGTCGTGTCAGAAAGACAACTATTGTAGTTTCTGACATCATTGCGTTGTCCACCTTATTGGATATGATACAACCACATGTATCCGCTGACCAAAAAAATTCTCTGAGTGACTGCTTTGGTTGCTAGGAGATCACTGTTTCCTGCAATTTTTCCATGTTAGTCAACAAATACTCGCTAACTACTAGCCAAGCAGTTGTGAAACTGAAGGGTGCAACGCAAATTTCGCTTTCAAAGTAAATGTTTTTGACTGCATGCAACCGATTGGCGAGTCAATGGCGTCATTCGAGGAGTCATGAGAGCGACTCTACCCACGTTGTAATGGAAAGTGACCAAACTTGAGTAGGGTAGAGTTGAGTAAGTGTTGCTCTAATCAGAGATGAGGCATAACAGTCATGGGCTGGCCTCCCCCAGAGCACGGACCTCAACATTATCAATGCAGCGGGTATCATCTTGACAGAGAACAGAACAAAAGGCAGTCAACATCGAAAGAAGAGTCTCACTGAATAAAACAGGAAGTTCAAGCTGTACATTAACATGTTCATTAGCGCCCAGGAGAACATTACACAGATGAGCCTAGTTTTTAGTGACAAAGTTCAGGTTTTGCCAGTATAATCTCTAAAACATTATCTGCACATAAAGAAGATTTTTGATAAGAGAGGCTTTCTGGTTTCTGTTTGTAGTTCAGTTTTAGTCAGAGATCTGCTGACGAGTCAAGTTTTGGGAAGAATAGGTTGATTGTAGGAAAAGAGCGCAGCTGTAATAAATTTATACATAAAACCAGGTAGACAATATAGGAATTGTTGGCTTGGATATCTGCTGTCTACAACCAGAAGCTTCGAAAAATTACCAGTTTCCTCCAGAGGCCATAATGGGTTGCCAACATGGTATGCCAGTATTATCTGATTGGGAAGTACTGTTTAATATACTCGCTACCAAAATTCCCAGAATTATTGCAGTTTTTGTCAACAGCTACTATATAACTGTTTGACACAAACAAACTGATAAATGCCTCCTATATGACTTTTAATCTGCCCTGCTACACATGTGGATGGACACAGTAATTTAGCACAATTCTCTAAACTTAAAAGCAACTAAATGTCACCTCGTCCCAGTCTTTGCTTCTTCCAAAAGGACAACAAATGCAGCGTAAATGCAGAACGAATGGGGTGCAAATGCATGCAGAGGTGCTGCTCCACTCCACCTAATGTATTTTTGGCTGAAGCTGTGTCCCAGTTGTGTGCGGCTCCTTGGCGTTGGGAGGCAGGTGAAGGGTGTCTGGTGACAAAATGCCTGGTGTGTAGCCTATTTTCCGGGTTTTGACCTTCCCTGAACACACCGCTGTGAGGAGAACGAAGATGAATTGGAGCGCTGAAGCTGTCCACTCACAGGAAAAATAAAAAAGGGAGGAGGAACCGATTGATAATAAGTGTTTCTTTCAATTTCTGTTTCAGTTTGCCGTTTTCTCTGCAGTTTTCTTTGAATGTCATCTGTTTCTCCTTCCCTCTGTTTCCTGAATAGGGAGTAATGGAGTGTTTGATGTACATGGAGAGGTTTGGGACAAACAGCAGGCCAGATTGTCTCCTGTTTAACCTGCGTGACATGGAAACACAACAAACTGCCAGCAAACTAAATAGAAGAAAACAGATTAGACTGAATGGGGGAGCCAGTGAAAGATTTAAATTTTAACCTTTAGACATGATGGTGTTTGTTCTACCAGGCCATCCAGGGTTAGAATATCACTTTTCTTTTTTATAAATCTCACCTGACTCCTTCACACACATCATTCTTCTTCATTTTACTCCCTCCTAGCTTTCACTGTCAAACATTTCTCCGCTCTCTTGTAATTACTGTCACCTTCTTTGTTTGTACTTCCTTTGTGTCACGTTCAGGTCACATCGCAGCAAGCTGGAGAGAAGGATGACATTTTATTGCTCTGGCTTAAAAGTGTTGATGTGAACAAGTTTGAAATAGCCGCAATGTCAACATCCGAGCTGACAGAGATTATTTTTAAGCTACTTGATTTTTCTTTTTAAAAAGGAAAGAAAAGGATGGTTTAAAAAAAATGCTTCTCTGGAGTTTATTTTGATTTCTTGTTTACAATTTGGAGCACAAATGGATGCAATTTTCAGTCATACAGAAACTAAACACAATATTTTTATACTGCGTTTAAGTTTTAGTTTTTCTAAAAAAATATCTAATCAGGGTGTAGGCCAAAAATAATGAATGAGATTTCTTTTGGACTCAAAGGTTACTGTCATCATTTCCTGTTCTTTAAATACCTTTGTTTAATTTTGTTAGTCACTATTTAGTTTTGTTTCATGCGTGGTCAAATAATTTATTCAGATTATTTTTAGACATTTTGCTTTTGACGTCTTTTAAACAATTTTTTTTAGCCTGTCGTGTCTGCCATCTCAATTAAAAATTAAAAATTTTAGTCACGTTTTCAATAACTATATCCATTTGATTCTATTCTTTTTTCCCCTTCTTCTTCTTCATATTCACATAACAAAATGATCCAGATGTGCTATACCTAAAACATCTAGGGAGAAGAGGTGAGCTTAAGTCTTTGTAGACTTGCCAACGGCTAAAAGGCTAATATTACTCACTGGTAGGCTAAATAGTGAGTCTCAATTTTTAAACCTTTGATTTAAGAATTCTATTAATATTTGCAAATTTTACCATTTCTCTTCTCTTTATCAATTTTAAAGACAAACTTAAAACAAACTTTGGTGGTGACGGTGAGGCTAAATAACTGCACAGCTTTCTTTCAGCAGCTAATATTATAGCTATCAGCTTGCTAATGTCTGTGATGTTAGCTAGCCGCTAATATCGCAAACAGCACAAAAGATCGAGGTAGCCATTGTAGCATAATCCATTGGTTTTGGAATTTTGGATGTTAGCGCTTTGAACGCTGCAGAGTTTGGTTTTTAGAAGATGAAATGGTGCAGATCTTAGTGATCAGCTAATCCTAGCTAGCTTGGCTAGCAAACTGCAACACCGGTACTTATTGTGAGAAGTGACTGACCAGGTGTGTAGGAGAAATAGCTGCAGAGACACAAAACTGAACGCCTTTAACATTCATCCCTGTACTTTAGTCATCCATAAGAAGCTGTGGATACAGTAAAGTAGATAGTGAAAGAGAAAAGAGCTGTGATAAACTGCACAGTTATACTGTAACTCCAGCTGTGATATGCACATTTTTAAGGTGCTCTACAAACACCCGTGGCTGTCACAGAGCTATTAATGCAAACTGGTTTACTTCCTCTCCTCTCCACACAGTTCAGAGACAGAGAGACAAAAAGTCTAGAGCACTTTATAGGTGCATAAATATATAATTTATTAGTAACTGTGCATTTGTTTCAAGGGACAGAAAATCATTTCTGAGGGTTTGTGAGAGATAGCAAGAAAGGTAAGCTTGTATATCACACACACATTTACGCACAGAGTGGGGGACAGATAATACCAGATGAAGATTGAAATTGGAGGAAGAATCAATATTTCCATTCAAACGTCTGTTTCATTTTCTCCAGATTAGAGCAGACCGTTTCTCTCTGTTCCATCACCAAACAACTACCGAGCACACAACAGTGTTGCTGTGTGTGTGTGTGTGTCTTTCAGGGGTGATATTTTTCCACCAGCTGCTCGGTGAAGGACGTTCAGTTCAGTGCAAGACTTCCTTCGTATGCTACATCCTATGATTCAAAGAATAACAGAAATTTATCATTACGTCTGCCTATTCACACTCACGATGGAATTTTCTAGCTTTTACATGGAATCACATACAAACACACTATATGGGACCTACTGTGTTTTCCCCTTATTTTCTGTCATACAAACACATTAAACATGGCCAAAGTTTAAAATAATTAGGTCAGAACACACAAAAGCTCAGGTTCAGACATAGAGCCAAACAACACAGTTATAAACAAGTGCTAGAGCGCTTGCTCATAGTGGATCATCTGATTGTTGGGGTTTTCTCTGTATTATTAGAAGCTCTTTACCTTACAATATAAAGCGCCTTGAGGCAACTGTTGTTGTGATTTGGCACTATGTAAAAAACTGAACTGTATTGAGTTTGAACCGTGAATCATGCAAATCTGCTCTGTTTTAATTTATTTATTTATTTTTAAAAAAACATAAAAAGGCCCTCTTAAAAACTAAACCCGGCAAAACAATAATAGGAGGAAAATGAGAGAACGCTGATCAATAATAAAGCTTGAGCTTGAATTTATTATTATTAGGAATGCTTCAATATATCGGCCTTGTTGACTGATATTGGCATATAAGCAAATAAAGTGTCATTTAGAGATGACAGTGAGTGAATTTTATCTGTTTAGTTTTAGCTCAATTTTCAGTTTAATTTTCAAAGATACTGTGATGAGAAGCTAAGACACTTAAAAACAGTTGAAACATAGTATTATTTTTTTGTGACGATATCTCTGTCTTGAATACATAAATATGATGAACTTGTAATTTGTGCAATGATGAAACTTCACTGGCATGTCTGTTACAGTGACCGTTACAACCACTCAGTAACTGACAGTGCTGTGCAATACTGCAAATTTGGTAGCAGTGTAATAATAAGTAAATACAAGGTACCAATATTGATATGGATACTTTTATCCTATAAATATGGTTTATGTAGAGGAGAACATTTTCACATGATTTTTGAGATCATTAGTTATTAGTTTGCATATTCTGAACATTCTAATGACCCCTACATCAATGATTTCTACCTTTCACAATTGTTTAAATGTGCCACAAGCTATAATAAAAATAGACGTGACAGTCAACACAAAAAGGTTCAGATAGTTTATATTTAAGCTATACTTTCTATTAACAATCAAAATAAATGAACACAATTCAGTGGGCTACATGCTGAGCGTAGAAACAAAGTATCGATCCTGTTGCACTAATATCAGTCTAACACCAATATCAGCATTGATATCGATACTATCGCTATTTCAATCCATCTGCCTAATGAATCGTTTTTTGCATTTTTCAAATAAATGAGAAAAAATGTGTCATTTGTGACTTGATATTGAATATTTTATCTGCCGGAACAAACCACGGTGTTAAATCAGTGAACGTTGAATGAATGAATGTGTGCTGCATGTGTCTCCATATAAGCCGACTTCCTGTACATAGACACAATCACTGGCCTCCACAGGGACTGACAAAGAGGGAGATATGGGACATATGAAGACACTGAGAAGCTTCCGTGGGTACACATACACGTGTGTGTGTGTGTGTGTGTGTGTGTCTGTACATTCCATTTCCAGCGTCCACAGTGTCCAAATAAACTGTCAACCCTGAAATGGCTGATAAAGTGTGTGTGTCTGTGTCACAATATTTGTCCTGTGTTATTGGAGCTCTGAGGCCGTAGAGTCTTCTATAAACACCCAGCTGTGAATTATTCAACAAATAAACACATCCAGGACCTCACACACACACACACACACACACATACACACACACACACACACACACACGCACACACACACACACGCACGCACACACACACACACAGTATTGTTCTCATGCAGGACACATACATAGGCATATTTAGAGCAAACACATATTTGTATGTAAAGATAGATAAATGTTATTTGTTTCAACAAACACACACACTCTCTATCACACACACACACACAGACCTACCAACCAAAAGATAAAGATGACTGATACCTTAGTTTGACCATGAAGCACACAGTTACTACACACAAAAATATGTGTATGTGGATTTGATTTTTAAAAGGGAGGAAAAGCTGATGGATAGATTGTGCTTCAGAAAGACACACACACACACACACACACACACCATTTCACTTTGTCTCAGCTTAAGTGGATTTAGCTGTTGGTCAGTTCAGTGCAAGGTGAGACAAAAATTATTGGCCCATTTAATGATGGGGTGACACCTACAGTTTGAAGGAGGTACTGCGTCACACTTTCTGGTTTGTTCAGAAGTCAAGCTGTGTGTAGGTGTGTCAGGTGTGTCAGTATCTTCAGTAAGATAACATTATAGGTCATAGATTGTTTGCAGGAAATAAAGCAGGAAACATATAGATACAACATTAATCAAAACTAACAAAAAAATAGTTTTTCTTGTAAATAAGAAAAAATGATTATTTTCAGTTATGATCAATGTTTTTTTTGTTGGTGTAAAACACAAAAAAGAAACAATGAATGATTCCATTTCACTGCATGTCATGCTGTGTATGATTGTGTATGTGACACATTCAATATGAATTTGATTATATAGGCTGCATCAAATTTAATGAAATTTTTCCACCACAAACAAAATCTATTGAAACTGGAAATTTGTACATGACTGTCTGTTGACTGTTTGTATTAGTTATTATATTATTGTACTGCTCTTAACTAACTAATATGTAACAATAAAAGGAAATCCTGAAACTAATAAAAACTAAAAACAAGTAAATCCACTCTGCATCCCTCTAAAGTGGATTTAATAATCAAATAAGTAAGGATCTTCCATTGTTTGGCAACATTAACTGATGCAGTGAGTAGTTTCCCACAATCACACGAGAAGACATCCTCTGTGGTCATGTTACTCCATTTCAGAAGACTGAAATTATTACATCAAGCAAAGAAAACTAAGGAGACAGATGAAAATACTAAACCTGGGAACTGTTCAATGCACGTGGTGGACTATTATCTTGGAAGAAGAAATGTGATCTGGAAAATGAAGATTGGATTTTAGAACCTCTCACAGCCTCATCTGTTGTAGCAGATGGCCGCCCCACCCTGAGCCTGATTCTTCTGGAGGTTTCTTCCTGTTAAAAGGGAGTTTTTCCTTCCCAACGTCGCCAAGTGCTTGGGTGGGTTGTATAACTGTTGGGGTTTTCTCTTTGTTCTTGTTTGTTTGCCTTGAGGCACCTGTTGTTCTGATTTGATGCTACATGAATTGAATTAGCTTAACTGAACTGAATTGAACTGAACTGGAAAAAAAGGTCATATGGTCCTAGGAGCCCAAATTTACCCTGTTCCAGAATGTTGGTTGTATCAAGGTAAGAAGACAGATGCACCACGTTTAGTGACTACTGTATAAGCTTCGTCTACCTAGGAAGCATAGTAAACAGAGATGGCGGCGCAGATGAAGACGTTAGGAGCCGGATCAACAAAGCAAGGCTTGCATTCAACTCCCTGCGACCCATCTGGAACTCCAAAGCCTTATCCCAGCGCAGCAAGATCCGCATCTTCAACACCAATGTGAAAGCAGTCCTCCTGTATGGGTCCGAAATGTGGCGGGTGACCAACACCATTACCAGCAAGATACAGATTTTCATCACCAAGTGCTTGCGACACATCCTTAACATCAGATGGCCTGAGAAGATCTCGGACACAGACCTGTGGAAGAGAACCAGCCAGAACCCAGTCGGTCAAGACATCAAGAAGAGAAAATAGGGCTGGATAAGCCACACACTCCGAAAACCATCCGACAACGTCACAAGGCAAGCACTGGACTGGAACCCACAAGAAAAAAGGAAAGTGGGGAGACCCAAACAGACGTGGAGAAGATCTGTCGAGAGAGAAGTGAAGGCTGCCAGAATGACGTGGACCGAGAATGACCCAGAACAGAGTCTGTTGGCGTGGTGTTGTGGCCCTAAGCTCCACCAGGAGTCTACAGGAAAATTGATTGATTGATTGATTGATTGTATAAACTGGGACACTTCAGGTCTAGCTTCCGCGACATTCCCTAAAAATGAGGTCACCCATTGCTTCTTTCATGTCAACATAAATACACCGAATGACCAGGTTTTCCTATGAATTGATTTTGTTCTTCCCTGAAGACTTTGGGCTGAAATTGAGAATATTTTGGAGAAAACCTCATGCAGCAAAAGTTGTGACACTGTATAAGCTTAAGCTAAACAATGCCATGGTGAATGTGCCCCATAAGGCAGCCCAGTGAAACATTAGAGTGATTTTTTGTTAATAAATCAGGTGGTGTATAACAACTTCAATCATGAAAACATCACATAAAGGAGAACAAATATCTCAATAGAATCATGTGACTTTTTTGGCTTGTCGCCATTGGAAGCCAAAGACCTGAAAACTGCAGCTGATCATCAGCTACCAGTGAAACAGAAGAGGAGGATACACAAGTGTACCACATGAGACACAAGATTTATGTTCTACTTAGTTTCATAAGAAATTTTCAAAGATAGATAAATTAAAAATTCAGCCCACTCTATAACTTTAGTAACTTGTCCCACATCGTCCATCACAAACGTTTGCTAGGACCTGGTCACCCTACTGGGACCTCAACCAAAAGAGCTCCCACTGGCTACAGAACATGATAACATGACATAGCATAAAACTTTTGAGGATGCACCAGTTTACTGGCCAGTCATTACTCACCTTACTGACTGCCAGCATTAAACGATGTGGTCTTTCAACAGTATGACTGGATTTGTCCTCAATAGCACCATGAAGGGCTGAAACACCTGTACCCAGTTTTCCCAGCACAAAAGCTTCAATTAATAACAAGCAAACACCATCTGTATAGGACAGGACTTGTTAAAAAATAAAAAAAATAAATAAACAATAGGAAAATGACAAAGAGGAAGTTCATGTCACGATAGAGGTCAAACTAAGGTAAATTACTGCATCCAATAAGGGCTATGACATAAAATAATAACAGCCTGGCACAGAGGCCAGATAACAACCCACTCTCATGGAGGTGGCAGATGCAGCAATACATCTGTAGTAGCCACACAAACAGCATCACAAAATTCAGCAACACTCGTTACTTGTAATATATTGATCATTTCCATTTTTACAGTGCTGCGTAAAGAGTGGTGAAGCTCATGAAAATAAGAGCAGATCACAAATTAAAAGGACATTTACTGGTGTCCCTTTTTTCATTTTGACCAACTCAGAACTCAAACTTGACTTGCCTGAATGTAAAGCATGTTAAAAACACAAAGCAGTGTCCACGGTTGTGTCCTTTTAGGACTATTTATATCCTTTGTTAAGATTAATTTTGTAACAAATATAACTTAGAAAAAGGTACTATTTCTGTATCCAAGCATGAAGACTCATGCTTGTTTGGTTTCATTTTATGTGTGACTTAAAGCTCTGCACATTTCCCAAAAGCCCGGGGAATCAAGCTGAGACTGCATTTTACCCTTAGCCCAAATCAAATACTCGGTTAACAACTGTGGCGAACGACGACACAACAAATTGTCACATATGACACACCAAAACAAGAGCATGCTTTGAATTTCTGAGCATTTCTGCTACTTCTGCAACTATTATGATACTATTGTGATAGTTGTAGAATGTAAGTACCTTTCCTATGATAGTCCACTACTGAGCTGTCCAAAGTTTTGATGGTGTTCAGCGGTAGTCTGTGTTCATCAACAGAAGGGTCAGTGAGAAAGGTTATGGAAGTTTGCAGTGTAGATACACCATTAACCAGAACTAAGACATAATGGCAGTGACTGAAATGATTAACTAGCAATGAGCGCTACCAATTTTGTAAAGCAGAAGAAAAGTGAGTAAAAAACTGACAGCTGTTTATAAAGTGTTGCCTTGTCCTGATTGTGAGCTAAATAAATGTGATCTCAGTGAAAACAGCCAAAATTTTTTTTAGCTACTTCTTCAGCTTTTGCAAATTTTACTAAGCCCCGCCTTCTCAGCCAGTGTTGCTAGGCAAGTTAACCATTTTACTGAAAGTTATTTTGAATTTGATAATGTCTGCTAAAACGTTGGCCGGAAATAGGCGAAAAAGTTCACTTTACAGCATTTTTTTTTTTTAAATAGCTGATTTTTAATTTGAGACAAAATTAAAAACAAACAAACAAACAAATGAGACAACTTGTACCTTTTTTGTTGTTTGCTAAACAGGTTTCTATGGAAGATTATTTCCACCAATGGAAAAGAAAATGTCGTCTGTAAGTCGTTTAGGTATCTTGAAATTTGAATTACTCAGAAATATGTCAAAACTTGGAGACAACTGAAATTTAATTAGTTCTGCCTGGCATTTGTTTTTCAGTAGCTGAAGCAATCTTCCACAGATCTCCAGAGTGTATTTAATTACATTTTTACAATTTTACAAATCTGTCTTCTGCTAATGGAAGAGGTTACCTTTTGGGCCTTCTGAAAAAATATTTTTATTTTATATTATTTTTAGCTGCTTACAGTAATGTTATAGAACAATGCAAATATGATGTATTTTGCAAAAGTAATTACATTATATCGAAACCGGGGTAATGTAGTTGCGCTGTATAATGAAATGTAACTTTTTATAATAAGTTACATTACACAGCTAAATGTCCAAAACTGTGACCTTCATTCGATTTGATTATCCTATATAAAATAAGAAGCAAACAGGCCTCGCCTGGTACATCTTGTCGGTTGTGCCACTGTCTTTTGAGCCAATGAAAATGGGGAATTGTGTGGAAAAGGTGTCTGTAGTTCCTAAACAACTAATGTTGCACTTTTGTAAAAGCCTTTAAATTAAAGTCTGTGCTTTGATTACATATTTTCTTGAAATAAAATCCCCTGTGGTGGTGAACAGAAGCAAAACTACAAAAACAGTTTGTTGTTGCTCAAAAACTTATGGACCATCTCATCTGAGTGTGAAGCTGGAAAAACAACCCAACACTTTGGGTTACAGTACATTACCCAGCTCCCCAGAAAACAACCCAAACTGACCCAAATCAAGCAGCCTTGTTGGCTGGGTTACAAAATTAACACAAGAAATCATGGTGTGCGTTTATGTTGTTTTGACTTCTTGGTACAGCACCTTGAATCTATACCAGTCTGTTAATGTATGCTTTAGAAAGAAAATAGCCTTTTCCTTTAAATGTTATTCATTTATTTATATCTATATTACAAGAAGAGAAAAAGTATTTGTGGGTGAAAATATGGAACTGTGTACAACTGTTCAGTCAAACAGTAACATTTACTTGAAATGATAACAAATAAATAATGAAATCCAAACTTTAACTGAATAAAAATCTGATGCATGGAAAAATAGTCAGAATGATAAAACCACTTTAAAAACATGATTTATGTTGCATCTGTTCTTCCTTCCTTAGACTGAAGAAACGACTGCCTGACTGCAGGACCTGGAAAATCATTAACAGAGCAAGTCCTTAACTCTGGCTCCCTCTGGTAGCTGAAAGAGTGGACTACGCCCACACAGCCGACTAAGGAAAAGATAACACTACTTCTCCGAGGTGCACATTTTAAAATAATTGTATGAAACTTTAACTATAACAGACTGAAAGCTTCATTACATCTATTTAAAAAAAATATCTCTAACACATTCAGAGTTCTGAAACCTGTTTATTAATCCACTGATGCGTCTGCTCGTGGTTTCAAAAAGCAACTTCAATACAACACAGCCAGCATTTTTACCTCAGGATAGAAATCTCGTAAAAACACACACCCACACACGTTCACTCTTAAGAAAATGCATAAAAACAGACGCACAATCCTTCATCGTCTTCAGTTCAGGAGCCTGACGATCACGCGGCAGCACAAACACACACAGGCCTTCAATAGCAGCTTTTTGTACAGCAAACAGGAAATCAGTACCACACGTTGTATCTACTAATTAAAGGGGCATTTCAGCTAATACATCAGTTTGTGGAAGGGCTTTAAAAAATTAGGACAGTGAGAAATAAAAGAAAAACTTTAACATTGGATTAACAATCATTTGTTTAGAGCACTTTATTAGGAACACTTGGGCAGCTCGCTTGCTCGTTCATACAGGTGAACCAGCTGGACACAACAGTATGAAAACTTCACAATAACACCACTGACATAACAGCAAACAGGCTGATCAGTCAAATTTATCTGTAACCTTGATACATGGTGTCTTTTTAGTAAGTTAATCCTGAGATACGAGCTCACATAGGTGGAAAGATTATTTACAGAAAGAATTAAAAAGTCATTTCATAATATGTTTGTTATTTATACAATATCATTTAACATTTTCACGTGGCTCTACAATAACTGAAAGTGTAGCGGATTGGTCAAAGTTACAAAGATGTCGGTGTTCCTAATAAAATGCTCATTGAGGGTCAAAGATCTACAGCTGTAAAGGGCACAAAAATATTTAAAAACATGAGTGAAAAAGAGTCTCAGTTCGGAGCTGCGATTGAAGTTTCTGCAAACGTGAGACGCAGAGAGAAAGACAAAACACGTGAATCAACACCTACGTCCGACCGAGAGACGGAAAACCAAACACATGGACGCCCTGCGACTCACACAGGTTTATACTCTGTATGTAGTTTGTGTACAGCACTGTAAAGTAGGGCTGTTCGATATAACGATATATATCGGATGACGATATAAAAACGTCTATCGTTTCATTTTACGCTATCGTTTGTTTCGTGGTGTCGCAAAATAAACTGTTTACGGCAATATTTTTTCACCGTTCTGATGGTCACTGTAGTGGCTATATTAATTTCTTAAAGTTCTCTCTTTCTCTTATATTTTATATAACCACACTACTGACGGACAAGCGCCTGTTTTTATGCGCCGTGGTTAGCAACAACGACGGTAACAGCATCGCGTGTCCGCTTGTTTATGTTCCACATAAACCTTTCACAATAAAGCTCAAGATCCTGTTGAGACTTTTCAAAATAAACTGAATCACGTGAAAGAGCAGATTATTTACGGATGAGAATTAAAAAAGAGCCGCCAGGTGCTAAAAAATAAACCTTAGACTCAAACGTTAGAACAGGCTTTTCCCCGCAGCACGCCGTGTAATAAATACCCACAAAGAAAACGGCGGACTTTACAACTTATGTCTAAAAATGTGTTGTTTCATGCATCGGTTAAAACACTCGACTCCAGCTACATGACGCACAGCTGGAAACACTTCCCGCAAGTCGAGCTGCCCGAGATTCACAGAATTTACAGAAAATGTTACATTTTTGTGATTTATATCGTTATCGGGATGATAGAATTCTTATATCGGGATATGAGATTTTTGGTCATATCGCACAGCCCTACTGTAAAATCATTCATACAGAGTGCACCTAGAGACTTTCTTTTGATGTATTAGTACAGGATAATTCATGATTTGTTAATAAATACTGAGAAATGGTTCTCACGTATCCCTAAAGTGTTTATGTTTTTGGTCTAAGAATGATGTCGAACCCAGAAATCACAATTCAAGTCTTTTTCACGTTTGTGGCCTCAAAAGTACAAACATTATGAAAACCAATAGAAAAACTGGTCCCAAGCTATGATAACCACATTATCCTTTAAGTTCCAATGGAGACTCTACTAAAAACCGTTAAATGACTGAAGTGGGGGTAAAAAGGAGCGAAATATTGTATGCAACTAGTTATACATCTGATTTCTCCCTCATGAAACCTGACAAATGACTTCAAAACATGTAACAGCGCGGGATTTCAATGACTTGAACCTCAGTTTTAACATTTGAAGATGTTTCCAGAAGCTGCTTTGACTCAGCAGGTTTCACTCTGGAGGACTGATCCACATCCAGGACTCACAGCTCCGTCTTCGGCCCGGACAGAGGCACCTGCGGCTGGATCTCCTCGTCGGACGACACCCCTCCGTCCGTCTTCTCCACCGGAGATTTGCTCTTTTTCTTCTTCTTCACCTTCTTCTCCTTCTTCTTCTTGCTCGCCTTCTCTCCCTCCGAGCTGCCGTCTCCTCCTCCCTCGCCTCCTTCCTCACCTTTGCCCTTGCCCTTCTTCCCTCCCTTCTTCTTTTTCTTCTTCTTCTTGTCCTCTGCAATCGCTGCCTGGTCTCCCTTCTTCCAGTTCTCGTTCAGGCAGGCTGGAGAGAGAAATGGAAGGAGAAGCGTGGTGGGAAAATAAGATCGGGAAAACAGAAAGCAAGGCAAAGAGAAATATACAAATCTGAAAGTCACGACAATTATTTTATTGCACTTATTTTGATTTCAAAATTATTATTATTTTTGTAATTACAATATTTGTTTTCTCATTGAGGATTCTATTGTTTTTATTTTGCTCTTTACTACACTGATGGTGTAAAGGTCTCAAAAACTCAGGTGAATACAGGGACATGTGAGAAGGGAAAGAAAGGGGTGCAAAATTTAAACAATCAGGAATCATGAATTACAAAAAACAACAACATGGATGTAACGTCAGAGTTGTGTGTACGAGCGTTACCTCTGTCCTGTCCTTTGAGCACGTGTTTCTCGCACAGATAAGTGGTCAGGTCCTCCTCCTGGCTTCCTTTATACCAGTCCTCAATCACGTCCTCATACTGCTCTATCATCACATCACACTGACCGCACACACACACACACACACACACACACACACACACACACACACACACACACACACACACACACACACACACACACACACACACACACACACACACACACACACACACACACACACACACACACTTCATTTAAAAGATGAAAATTTGACCATGTTTGGAGTTTAATTTTGGTTCCTTTGGGAATGTTTAAATAAATATATAAACACACCTGTTTTTTAAGGTCGGCCACTTCAGCTGAAGTCTCATTCCACAGCTCGTAGGGAATGTCCATCACCACGTTCACTCCTTTATTCACCAATCCATGCAGGGTGGAGAAGGTCTCCGACATGCCCTATGTCCAATGACACATTTAAAACTACAAATATGGACGACTGCATAGAAACCAAACTACATTAAAAAGAAGCTAAACAATCATGGTCATACACCGATGATGATATGTGCTGTTTTGCTGCTGCAACAGACTGAGCATTAAAATCAAACCACCGACCTGATGATTAGCAGATGACCTGCTCTACCTGTGAGCCACAACTACTCCAAAAATTAGGAAAACAGCTCTCTGATTGGACCTCTAAAGATTTTCCCAGTGAGTTTAAGGACTCAGTCACTTATTTGGGGTCTTACTGAATGAAACTTTAATCCAGTTTTATCACTGTATAATTTTATTGTTCTCCAAGTGTCAGCAAAGAGGGTAATCTGCGGTAAGCTCATTGGCTAACGGCCTGGGATCACAACTAGAGTGTGAAGCTTCACAGTCAGCTCCGCCTCATCACGTACAGTTTCAAACACCGAGATGAAGACGTCTATGGTCGGAGTTCAACTTCCATTGAATTCAGTTTTTGTGAACATTTCCTTTTATTTTCAGCAGTTTTCATAAACAGTAAAGCCGATCGAAAAAGTTTCAGGGTTTTGATGAGAACAGCTCAATATGCAGTCATTACATATGAAGAAGCAACGGTGACAGCATGACTACATTCAGCTAAAAAACATTTTATGAAACAACAATGAAACAAAAGAGAAGCTGCATGTTGTAAAATCTAAACTATGAGCTGAAAAACAAGATGCTTGAAAACCAAACCCTAAAAATACTGATTCTTGCAGAAAGTGTCACGCGTCACATCCAGGGTGTTTAAAAATAACCGTTACACTGCAGTTAAACAGTTAAACTGACAGAAAAGGAACGGCGCACACTGACCTTGGCAAAACGGTTGCTGCCACTTCTCTCTTTGTGCAGATTGTACTCCAGCAGCCTTTGACACACATTTTCTACAACCTCGATGAATCTCAGGTCTCTGAGGAGAAACACACACATTAAACATCCCAGCAGGCGACAGAGTTAAAGCTTTTTTCTCTCTGTACCTTCTGTTTGGATTTGCCCTTTTTTTGTTTTGTCTGTGAACCAAAAACCTGATCACACGTCACAGCTGACTTCATTTTATGGACCGTGTCAAAGTAACATTACAGAGCTTTTTCATTTAAGTTTTCTGCTCCTCGATGCTCTTTGTTTTCATGTCAGCGCGTCTCCACACTAAAGCCATTTCTCAGCTGGTATCCTGGATGCTATGAAAGTACCCCTATACTTAAAGGAGGTCTATGGTTTTATCCTGAGGTGATAACTAAATGATCCACAGTAAAGTGGCCTTTATAGCAGCTAGAAGAGTTCTAGCAACTTTATAGTTGCTAGAAGAACTAGAAGGAACAACAAGAAAAAAGCAGTCCTACATATTTGTTTACTAGCCCGCCTTTAATCCTAAAACAGCTGAGACACCCTCCCTTAGCCTGGTTGTGCTGGAGGTTTCTTCCTGTTAAAAGGGAGTTTTTCCTTCCCACTATCACCAAGTGTTTGCTCAAAGGGGGCCAGCTGATTGTGGGGGTTTAAACCTTACAATATAAAGCACCTTGAGGGACCTTTTGTTGTGATTTGGTGCTATAAATTCAATAAAACTGATTCTGTGCCCACGACCTAGAACTGGATAAGTGGTTGTAACAAAATGTGATGGATGGATCATGGTGAATACTAAAATACAGCTGTGATAAAGTCCTGCTGACTGTAGCAGAAACGTTATATTTCATGTCCAGACATGAGACGTATGCTGCCTTTCAACTTACCCTAAATCAAAAAAAACAAAAAGGGAAACATCGTGAGTTAAGTGTCTGACGCATGTCACGCTCTGCAGACTGAACATAAACATGCGTGTTCACGACCACATTTAGAATATTGTAACACTTTTTTTTTTTTTTTAAAAAGCAGGTCCTAAAACTGTGATGCTTTCAGATTAAAACTCCCATCGAGCTTTGCTCTCGCACACCACCCAGAGCACTTCAGCAGCTTCCCTGTTCTATAATAAGTTTCTGCACAGGAACTGAACCTGACCAAGTTCCTGTCCCTTGTTGCCGTCTGTCTCTGAGGGCGAGAGAAAGATCCAGAATCAGCCAGGCGTACTTCTCCCTCCACACAGAGCATCTTTCACTTCTACTTTGAAACCGGACTCTTATTGTTTTTACGCTCCATTTCCCGGTACCAGGCGCGCACACACTCAAACTTACGACTTGACATATTTGATCGGCGACGCCCCCTTGCTGTCTATGAAGCGGTATTTCGTATCGATGACTTCTTTTGTCTTCCCCGTCTCTTCGAACGCCGACTTCATCTCGATGCTGACAAACTTACAGACTGGAAAGGGAAACAGAGACAATGAGAAGAAGTCCTTTAAACCTCAACAATGTCTCAACAAAGCAGTTAACCTCGTCCTATCGGGTCACTGATGTCATCGAGATTCTCTATTTCATTTAAAGTGTGCTTTTCCCCACAGATGGACTCCACCTGCACTGTCATGGACTGCAGGTGGAGGCGGTAGTCCTTCCTTTGCATTTCAGAGTAGGTTGTGGTTGGAGTTGTGCTCCACAGCAAACGGGGGACTACCGCCTCCACCTGCAGTCCAGCATGGTGGAGTTGGGAGTCCACCCCTTGGACAAGAGGCAAAGCTGACCTGGCAGAGGACAGGTGGTACAGCAGCTATGAGAGGGGATGGGTTAGTAGCAGGATTTTCAAACTAAAATACCTACAATGAGCACCTTTAATTTAGAAGCAAGGCTACAGGGTAGTGTTTGTATTCATGCTAAGAAATGGCCAATGGAGTAATTTCAAGAGCAAAAACCTAAAAGCAAAGCTTACAAATGTGAAATGTTAGCTAAGCCCAACAGCACTCCTGTTTTAATGTTTCACATAATCCTGTTTCAGTGCGACTTCCTCCACAAACACAAACAGCCTGCTGTCAGTGTGAACCCACACAGAGTGGAAATTATACGTAGCACATATACTACGTGTATTATATATACAAATACTGCAGTATGACTTCTCTATTTGCTGTAGGACTCTTAGAGGTCCTCGGAGCCCGTTTTGAGCACCACAAGCCGCCTTACCTTCACATTTGTTGGGCAGATGAACCCAGTCATCGTCCCCATCCTTCGCTGCTCCGACCGAGGAAATTAGGAGAAAAAACGACAAATATGCCGCTAAAATCATCCCGTCTGCTCTCTCCAAGTCTTTATCTTGTCATAAAACTTATTTGACTTTCAAACAACTCAGCAAAGCACCGTTATTTCCCCCTGTTTTCACGCCTTCCTCTGTACCATCACTCCTGCTGCTTCACTTGCGACCGATCACTTCCGCTAAGGGCGTTACACAACCGGATCTCCGGACCAATCAGAGAAGAAGCAGTGGCAGGAGCTGGACCAATGAGAGGCAGAGGAGGGTCGAAGAGCTGCTGGAAGATAAGAGGTATCACTCCGCGCTACTCCTGAGCAAAACTGCAAATTTTGGTATCATCCAATGTTTTCTACAGTCATTGGTATCATCCAATAACAAGTAAATACGGGACCGTATACATTAAGAAACAGATTAGATTAGATTTATATTTCAAATAGGACAAAATGCAGATTTTACAGCAGCAACATTATTGTATCTCTACAGTTTAAACATTTAATAAGCTTTCTGCCTGCACAGAGTGGATAGTCAAACAAATTGAATCATCATAAATACATTATTATAATACATTATTTTATATTTATTACTTAATTCTTTTTTCATTTTAATTATTTTATCATTATAACACAAGGAACAAACAATCAATCAATCTTTATTTATAAAGCACTTTTCATACAAAGATGTAGCACAAAGTGCTTTACATGGTTAAAAGCAGCCCACCCCACCCCGCCCTCCAACTCACTCCCCACACTCTCATTAACATAAACAATCATGGATACATTACTACCCCCCCCCCCCCCCCCCCCCCCCCACACACACACACACACACACACACACACACTTAAAGAGTAAAATTGGGCTGGGCACACATGAGCCAGGTGAGGAAACACTATCACAGGGAGCCGTCTGCACCGGGAGTAACAATAAGGGAAGGATTCTGGATCAGCACCATGATGCAAACTTGTAGCCATAATGTATACAGTATTCTGGAGAAGATATAAAATGTCACTGTATGTGCATGTGTGTGTGTGTGTGTGTGTGTGTTTTATGTATATTGATATTTTTTTAAATCATTACTCATGATATAACATTGTCCAGACATGCCCCGTAAGGACATAAGGAGGAAATGGTGACAAAAGGAGCTGCTAAAGGCAGTGGATTCCTCACCAGCTGAATTAAAAAGAGCACAGGTAACAATAACACATGTACCAGTTGTTGCATTGCAGAGGCATTCAAGTATAAAAACAATAATAAACACACCTACAATGTTTTGGTTCTATAACATTTTTCTATTATTACTTTATTATGGATTGGGTGCAAGAGTTTTTAAGTGTGGATAATTAAATAATAGACCATTGTAGTAGTGAATTGTGCCTTGTTCTCAGATGGACAGCAAGTGGAGAGTGATAGATGAGATGAGGAGATGGAAGGAGGAAGAGAGGCAAAGAGTGATTCATATTCACAGCCTAGTTTATTTCTCACAGTTTTGTTGCCTTATGGTTCCAAGTGTTGTCATCTTTTCATCTTTGCATTTTATTATTATCTCATAACACCTGTTTAATCAGCTCCCATCTCTCCTATGGACATTTTACAGTCTACAGTCTCAGGTCAACACAGCCCTGCCTTTTAGCACTGTCAGCAGCAGGAGCAGCAGCAACACCTCAACAGTAACATTGTACTCATCAGGTAAAACATAGGCTAAGTTTGCTTTGCATGGTCCCCACCTGATGACAGTGATAAAGTATGATGCATTTCCATATTAGATTCTTAAAGAATGTGGGTTGTAGTTCTTGAGCCTGGTTCTATGTGCCCCTTTTTAACTTTGAACACCACCCACGTAGATAAGAAGGCTCTCCAGAGAGTCATAAAGATCACAGAGAGGATTATAAAGACTAATCTTCTATCACTGGACTCAATATCCACATAATACTGCAAGAAAAGCACACAACACATCATCAGAGGTTGTGCATATATACACACAGATATATACTGTATATGTTTATCTGACTGTGACTCTAAGCTCTGCACAAGATGTACACTTACCTGGTGTACATCTTAGGTAAGGTACCAAAAATATCTTTAGTTCAAAAACAAATTTTTTCCAAAAAAAGTGGCCTATACTTTGTTGTTACTTTGTTTGTTGTCCTGTAACTCATAACTCAATCATAACCTTTAAAATGCTTAAAAATTATTTTAAAACAAGTGATATGAGGGAGGTTTGATCCACAGTTGGCCTTCTGTCACTCACTGACATCTGTATACCTATACTTTTACTCTTTTGGCTTAATTAATTGATTAATTAATGACTCTTTTAGAAACATAATGTCACATTAATAATCTGTGACTGTATCAGGATTTCTTTTTCACGCCTACACTCTGTGGTTGTGCTGAACTAGAGTGAGCAGTCCTGGCAACGAGTGGCACCTCTGATCTACAGACAGTCTTTGGACTCAGTGCTCTGAGGTGCAGTTTTTAGTTTCATCCAACAGAGGGAGACCTGCACCAACCTAAAGTTCTGCCAGGCTTCACCTGTTATGCAACGCTGAACAGATGATTGACATCTATCCCTCTCTCCGTTCTTTCTTCCTTGTGAGACTAACAGAGCTGCTCATTGCCTCACATCTGTATTGATACTGAGCTGCCTGTGTTATGACCTTTGACCTCTGATCTCCATTTCCATGTAAATAATGGATTGCATGCAGTTATGGGAACTATCAGATGTGCTCTTGGCTTATCATCCACCTGTGCCTGTGGATGTGATGCTCGTGGTGCACATGTGCAGACATTTGATTGGCTCGCGGTCACTGGACATTTAGCGATTTAGCCAATAGCTTCATGCCAGCCACACGCAACTTAATGTGTGTACATGTGTGTCAGACCAGATGCTCGTAGGGAGCTAGAGAATAATTAAATTGAGTTGTTAAAAAAGAGCATTTTTCTTCTGCGTATCCATTTCAATGTTGAGGTCGGCCAGGAAACAGTTATAATATCCATCCATCAGTTGTAGTTTTTGTTCATTTGGCCGAATTGGCCAACACAGCAAGCACGAAGAGGTATTTAGGAACATGCTTGTTGAGTCTGGGAAGTCTACATGACTGTGAATGTGTCCCAGATGTATTTTGTTTGTATTAAAAGTACTCTGTTTTGAATGTTTTGCACATTTTGCCCTGACAAATGTGTGTCCACATGAAGTAAAAGTAACAATAAGAACATTAAAGGATAAAATTGAACTGAAATGAGCAAATGTGGTGTAAACACTAACCGGAACGATTTTCTGAAAACAAAAAAACTGAAATCAAAATCACAAAAATCTCAAAATTGCAAGAATTTGTTTGGTAAACAGGGTTCAGACTCCTGTTTGTGATGGGCAGCCAATCAGAAGAGAGCTAAAAAGAGGAAAACAGCTTGTTTCGGACAGAGACTGAAGAGAGAGGCTGAACAAAGGCCCAGTGAAAGACAAATAGGAGCTATTTTGAATGGTTAATTATGCAAAGCCATAGTCCTTGGATAAAAATCCAAAGCTGTTAATGAACAGAATAGCTCTACTTCAAACTCTAATTGCTGCTAATTAAAAACAGTTTTGTTAGGAGCAAAAGCTTGATGCAGATCCTGTTCTGCTCTGTTGTGTTGAAGAGAAAGCTGAGCCTCAAGGAAAAGCTGTTAGCTTACCTCAACTACTCAACGGCTACAGGCTGTGGGTACTGAAGAAAAGAACAAAATTCCCTCTGAAGTTTGTCTAGGGTCTTCTATAGAGATTGGGTGAGGAGTTTGGTCATTTTAGAGGGGCTGAGGGCAGAAGCACTGCATCTCCACAGTGAAAGGAGCAAGATAAGGCAGTTCAGGCATCTGATTAAGATGCTTCCCAGACTTCTCTTACTGGGGTAGGGGTTTCAAGTAACTGGGCACAGACTCCGGGATTGAAGCCAGGACATGATGAAGAGGTTATGTCTCTCAGGTGAAGTGGGAACACTGCTGTCTCTGTCACCTTAGAAAAGCTAGAAGACGTGGAGGGAGAGAGGGACCAGATGGACATTGTCTAATTTACCAAATATTTTTATAATCCTGTTACACTTTTAACATCCCTTAACTCCAATAAAAGTGTGGGCCACAAATTCAAGGAAAAACGTGTCTCATTTGTCTGAATTCACTTATAGGCCCAATAACGTTGCACTTCCTTTTGTAGAATCTTTAATTAAATTTTTAGGCAAAATCTCAAATTGGGCTGCTCAGACGTGATGCTCTGTTGCTTTATGTCCGTTTTGTTTTTTGGTTTTTTTGGTTTTGTCTTTTGGACCTTTGGTTGCATAAAACAAGATATTTAAAGAGTTTATCTGGAACTGTGAGAACCTGTAATTAGGGCTGAGTGATATGGCCTTAAATCTATATCGCGGTATAATTTGAAGCATGTGGAGTAACAATATATATCATGGTATATTATTTTCTTATGTATATCGTATTTTCCACACTATAAGGTGCACTTAAAATCCTGTAATTTAAAAAAAAAAAAATTGACAGTGTGCCTTATAATCCGGTGCGCCTTATGTATGAATTCTGGTTGTGCTTACTGACCTCGAAACGATTTTATGTGGTACAGGTGCTCAAAAACCTGTTAAAAAATGTTTTAGTACAACTTTGGTAAGCTACGAAGCCGCACCACTTGATGGATTGTCAGAGCATTACAGCTACCGTAATCAGGAGCCTTGGAGTAATCTGGGTCAAAACTAGTGATGGTAAATTTGATTCTTTTTACTGAATCGAGTTTTAATGCGTCACTCACCAAAGTGAATCGGGTTTTTTGAGTCATTTGATTCACTGAGTCAGTTGACCAGAGAGTGCAAAAAATGTACATTTTCACTCAAACTTAATTTGTTTCTCTTTTCATGTAAATCCTACTGCTAAGATGAATGATTCTAAAAAAAAAACCCAACTATTTTATAGAGCAAAAAAGAGCAAAAACATTGGCACAACATCAAAATTGCTTAATAAACATTTATTTTGTTTATTTGTATTTTATTAGTATTTTCCTTAAATGTGTCAAAGATATATTTTCTCATCTAAATGTCCACTGCGCTGTGAGCCAGGGGGCGGTACTGCGCCTTAACATTGGTTGCCAACCAAGAAGAAGAAGAAGCTGTGAGCCAGGAGGGAGGGGGCGAGTGAGTGAGTGAGGCATTCGTTCGCTCTATGATTCAGCACAGGAGGGAGGGGTGTCGCTACCCGATCTGTACCGGAAACCCGATCGGTACCCCGCATGCGCAAATCTTACGTCACTTCCTCTCTTTGCCAGCATTGCGACATTCAATATATTTGAATGATACGGTTAGCACCCAGTTAGCTCCTAGCATTTCTCAACAACTCTGCCTCCTTTTCGACTACCGGGACATTTAAACTATGGATGATCCATATACAAACAAATTCACGCTTTTCTCCTCCACAGAGAGCGTTCCCCGAACAACAGCGCCGTAAAATAAGAAGAATGGCGCCTAATTACACAGTTAATAATACAGACTTTGTAATATGTCACGTGAAGATTCAGCAGCCAGATGAAGTGTTTACTGGCAATTGACAGTGATAGCGGACATCATCATCACTATTCCAATCAATCCTCTCCACACAGACAAGCATAAACACACTCGACTATCACTAAATCAAATTTAACACACGTTTGTAATGACGCTAATTCAGTTTACAATAGGGTTCATTCGCTCAGTCAGCAGGTGGCAGTATCCTCGAACACTGGGTGTAAACTGCCATTAAACGAACAGAAGAAGAAGAAAACCCCTGCACATGCGCGGTACGGATAGGGTAGACCCGATTTGTACGGTCCGACTTTGCACATGCGCAGTAAGGATCGTGGAGCCCTGGTCCGTCACTATCTTTTTATTTTTTTGTTTTTGTCTACATTATATTAAATGTTTCATTATCGGAAACATTTTAAGAGATACTTATTATTCTTAACATCTTAACAGATACTCTGACCCGTAACTATCGTAAAATGCTTCGACCGGAAGTAGACACCTTTCGCGCATGCGGGGTACCGATCGGATTTCCGGTACGAATCGGGTAGTGACAAGGGGGTGAGCGAGTCCTGAGTGATTCTCTTACGCTTACGATTCAGCACAGGAAGGGAGGGGGTGAGTAGCTCAAATGTGCTGTTAGCATGTTAGCAGAGCTTTGCTACTGTGAACCGAGGAGCTATTTTCTTGATGTGAGCTTCTACTCAGGGTTTTTTCTTCCAGTTCAGAGCAGAAATGCTTTTGTTAAGAAACTGGCTGTTGTTTCCCCCCCCCACACAATTTTAATTATAAGCTAGTGTAGCCGGTCTGGCCTTAAACTCTTATTGCCGTTAGTTCTCTGCGTTGTGTTGTGCGAATGACCAGAGGAGTCAGCTCTCACTTTGCCAGCTGGGCGGATTTATTCTCCCAGAACTGTTTAAAATAAAAACAAAACAGTACAGCAACTTCACTTTACTGGACTTCTGCATGAACACCTCTCCTCAGCGGGGCCTCTACGCGACTGAGGTGCAACATCACAACAAATCCAATTACCAAATAATACTGCTAAAATGTATTTATATTCATATATAACAAATGAAAATGCACTGCATCGCGAACATATAGTGACAATTACCTCATCAACAAAATTATACTTTAGGGAGACTTCATTTACCAGTGGCAATTTTACATATTTACAGTAAGTTGAAACAGTGAACATGAATCACAAACAAACAGAAGATATAACCAGTTCACATGACACAAAAATAAAAGAGGGAGCTCACATACCTGTTTAAAATAAAAACAAAACAGTACAGCAACTTCACTTTACTGGACTTCTGCATGAACACCTTCAAGGGAGAGAGAAGGATAGCGGACCACATGAGAAGCCACGTGCATGCTCCTATGCTCTCATCTGAGATTGGCTAACTAGCATGTTACAATAAAGTGCTGTACTTGGCAGAAAAACAATAATTCACACTAAAACATCAAACAGAACTGTGAGACAAAATGCACAAAGGGAACGAGCAGTGTTTGAATTACTTTTTAGTTACTTTAACTGTGATTATTCGCTCTGTAACTGAAAACACTAGCGTACGCTCACCTCTCCTCAGCGGGGCCTCTACGCGACTGAGGAAAATAGCGCGCAGCTACAGGAAGTGACTTCGTGGGAAGTCAAAGGTCATATAAACAAAATAAAAGCTCCCAAAATATAAATACAGAAAATAAACATATATAAATAAACACATATACATAACCAATACTGACAAAGCAAGATAACACTGCAGGATGGATCTTTGGTGAAATATAAATTATTTTTTAATACACCCGTTACATCCACCTCTCCTAAATTTCACCAAAATCCAGAACAGTCAGGTGAACAATCTAATTGGAACACAGGGACAAATCTACAGAATTTATGGCTCCTGGGCACGGGTTTAAACCTCCGAGCTATAAGCTCTAGTATCAGCTGTATAAGCCACCTACCGGATAGGTTCAGAAAGAGCATGAGGGTGATCAGGCCTCAGCCTTTCTTAGATCAGTGTGATGCCATTTACACCACACACATTCCCAGCCATCCACACACATCAATACCTTAAAAACACACTATGTATTTAATTGTGCCATAATGATACTGTCCCCTAGAATCAAAATACAGAAAGATCTCTAAACACCTGGGTTTACTTAAAACAGTGTAAGAAGAGACTGAGACCTTCTGCTAACTGAATTTGCCAAACGCTTAAAGCCAAAAGGCTTCTGAACCATGGACTCAATGAGTCGATTAACTCTTTTACTGACTCGGCCGGCTCGCGTCATGACAACATTGTCCGGGCCTGCCCGTGGCTGTCCTTGTGCACCCACATCATGACACACATCCGTTGGAGGCATCTGCGCGTCGGCGACATGCACTAGGGCTACTGGTAGGGGCTTGGTGTGTGCATCACGATCTGTGTCTGATGGATGTGAGTGAGTGAGTGCAGTTTCTGAAAGTGTATCTAACACAGACGGGGAGTCTAAGTCAGGTTCTGCTACCAAACTGTCCAAGTCTGTGTCTCTGTCTGGGCAGTCCTCTCCTACCAGGGAACACTGGGTTGAATCCCCTGCAACCCCCTCTGGAGCTTGTTGACTTGTCTTGCCCAATCCTGAGAGTCCCTCACTCAGGGTCTCCTGACTCTCATCATCATCTGAGTTGATCCAAGCACTGGTCCTGTCCTCTGCAGTCTCCTCATCCAAGGAATCTAACTGGTCTGACGCACATGACCCTCCCTCTGATCCAGTGTCACACAGTTCAGCAGTCACTACTGGCAGGAAGCTGATATTTAAAACCAGGTTGCGATGTACCACCTTTATGTTGCCTCTGTCATCTTCCAACTTGTATGTGTGAGTCTGCAGATTTCTGTCTCTGACTGTGTACACTGTTGCATCCCACTTGTCAGCAAGTTTCTTCTTTCCTCTTTCACCCTTATTTGCAATGAGTACTCTGTCTCCTATGTTCAGATGAGTGCCCTTTACTTTCCTGTTATATCCTTTTGCCTGTTTGTCTTGTTCCTTGATGGCATGAGTCTGGGCAATCTTAGCTGCCTCATGAAGATGTGACATGAGTGTTTTCACATAACTTTTGTGATCCACAACTACAGGATCACAGAGCACCTGTTTAAACATCACATCAACGGGGAGCCTCGGGATGCGGCCAAACATGAGCTGAAATGGGGCAAAACCCGTGGTCTCATGTACAGTTGCATTATATGCAAATGTCAGACTCTGTATTTGTTGAGGCCACTTGTTCTTTTCTCTGAGGGGCAAGGACCTATGCATGTTGCCAAGTGTCCTATTAAACCTCTCAGTCCCTCCATTGCCCATGGGATGGTATGCCGTAGTATGGGATTTGGAGACCCCTGAGAACTTGAGCAGTTCTGCCAAGAGCTCACTTTCAAAATTTGCCCCCTGATCGGAGTGAATCCGCTCAGGAAACCCATACACACAGAAAACATGGTCCCATAGTTTCTTAGCCATCTGCTTTGCAGTCTGGTTTGTGCAAGGGAAGGCATGGGCTAGCTTAGTGAAATGATCTGTAAGGACAAGAACATCTACTGAGCGTTGCTTACTATCCTCCGCACTCCAAAAATCCAAACACACCAGCTCCATAGGGGCGGAGGTTCTGATGCTCTCAAGTGGGGCTCGAGCAGAGGGTTCTGGTGTTTTGGCCAGGATGCATCTTTGACAGCATTTGACATACTCTTTTATATCAGACTCCATCTTCGGCCAAAAGAACCGTTGTCTTGCCAGATATAAAGTCTTTGCTTGCCCCTGATGTCCTGCAATATCATGGACACCATTCAATGCCTTTGCTCTGAGACTGTCAGGCAAAACAAACTGATGTCTCCTTTGTTTACTCAGGGGGTCCTTCGTGATCCGATAGAGAACTCCATTTTGGATCCTAAGCCTTTCCCACTGTTTAAATAACACCATGGCTTTCGCATCAAATCCTGCCCTTTCACGCCTGGAAGGTCGCCTTCTCCTTGTGACAAATGGTAAAATCTTTGAAATACTGGGATCAAGTTCCTGGCTATGCTGGAGTTCCTCTAGTGTGGACACAGGAAATGACTCCTGTCCTGGCAACACTAGGTCCTGAACTGACTGGAACAGTTCCACAGCCCTTGTTTCAGCAGCCAGATCCCACTCACTGTGAAAATCCAGGATTGCCTTAACATCCATAGCATCACACCCAGGCTGAGACGAGGGCGGCTGCAGTCCTGTGGTGCGGAAAGGTGGTGTGTCCACGCGTTGACCTTGGACCTTCAACCGGAATGCATTTTGTATTTCCTCAGAACTGACACTCTCAGATTCAGCAAGGAGGTGACTGTACTGCTCTGTGATCAGCCTATGGCTGACTGTTGTTGCAAAGGGGTCTCTGCTGAGAGCATCAGCTACAACGTTCTTGGTACCAGGTATGTGCTTCAGATCAAATGTGTAAGGAGCAAGCTTGGACACCCAACGCTGCTCACAAGCATCAAGCTTTGGTTTTGTCATGATGTAGGTGAGAGGGTTGTTATCTGTCCACACTGTAAAGGGATGACCTTTTAGCCAGTGACTGAACTTCTCACACACACTCCATTTCAATGCCAAAAACTCTAGCCTGTGGGCTGGGTACTTTTTCTGTGAATTGCTCAGGGTCTTACTTGCAAAAGCAATTGGACGAGCTTTCTGCTGGCCAGCTGGTATTTGTGACAATACAGCACCGAGCCCATCTAATGAAGCATCAATGGACAATATCAAAGGCAAAGAAAAGTCTGGATGCGTAAGGACTACACAATTCAACAGCTTCTCTTTCAGATTAGACAGAGCTGCGTCACATTCATCTGTCCAGTCAGAGGGCTTCAGTTTTCTGTATACACCAGCATTGGTGCCTGTTTTAACTCTCCCTCTCCTCTTTTGTCCAGCAGTGAGGGCAAACAAAGACTTGGCCATAGATGAGCAGCTAGGGATGAAATGCTGATAGTAGAATATCATCCCCAGGAATGACTTAATCCTCTTAACTGACGGGGTGCAGCCATCATCCTCCATCAATTCAGCCTTTGTCATCTTTGCTATGACCTCAACCTTTGCTGGGTCCACAGCCACTCCATTGCCATCTATAATGTGGCCTAAAAACTTGACTGGTGACCTCATTAAGTGGCATTTCTTAGGACTTAGTTTGAGGTTATGGATGCGCAAGCGCTGAAACACAGTCTCTAGCCGCTCCAAGGCCTCCTCTTCTGTCCGAGCAAATACAAGCAGATCGTCGAGATAGCACAGCAGACTACTGAAGTTCAAATCCCCAAAAATACTGAGCATCATTCGCATGAATGAGGCGGGGCTGTTACAGAGTCCTTGGGGCATTCTGTTGTACTCGAACAATCCCATTGGGGTTGTAAATGCTGTGTATTTCTTGTCTTCCTCTGCCATAGGGATGTTATAAAATCCCGAGGTCAGATCCATGGTGCTGAAGTAGGTATTTCCACCCAATGCAGCAAGGCAGTCAGACTGGTGTGGCAGTGGATGTGCATCTTTGAGGGTCCTTGCATTCAGCCATCTGAAATCAGTGCAGATTCTCAAACTACCATCCTTTTTCCACACTAACACCAGTGGAGAGGCATACTCGCTCACGGACCTTCTGATGATTTCCTGTTCTTCCATTTCAGACAAAACTTGTCGCAGCTTTTGGTAATGTGCTGGAGGGACTCGGCGGTAAGGAAGGCGGAATGGCCTCTCATCAGTGAGCCTGATGCGGTGTACAAAGCCTTCGGCCTTGCCACAGTCATGTGCATGCTTGGAGAAAATGTCATTGTACTTCTCAAGCATTTTAACCAATTTCTCCTTCCCCCCTTGACCAACATGGCACAGGTCAATATCAATTTCACTGAGCCCAACCTGTTTTAGTCTCTGTTTAAGATCAGTGAGGTGGGTATCACCCTTCTCTTCCTCCTGCACAGATTTCTGGGGTTGACAGGTGCCCTGGAAAACTTCAAAATCCTCAACAGCAACACAAGGGGACACGTCAGCCAACTTACTGTTTCTTTTCAGGGTGACTGGTTTATCCAACAGGTTAGTGACCTTCATGGGAACCCACCTATCACCCCACAATGGCGTTATGATGCGGCCAACCAAGATGTCACGTGGCATGGACTTTGATGAAGTGGCTTCAACAATCACTGTGCTCCCTGGTGACATAGAAACATTACTCGGCAGCTTGCCCCAGACTAGATGCTCTTGTCTTGCTAACAAGGTGACTGACTGCTGAAGCTTGACTGTGCCGATCTTGTCTGGGAGTTCTTCACCTCTCCATCGGGATGAATTAGCCATGAGGTCAAGAAACTGCTCACACTCTGGGGGACAACCGCCACCTGACACGAGGCGCAAATAGTCATTGGTTATTTTCAACTGGTGCATGAGAAACCGGATGACATTTGTGCCAATGATTATATCATCACGTTGACCTGGCACTACTAGGATGGGAACAATACAGGTCTCTCCATACAGTTTCATTTCAACTTCATACATGCATTTGGGCTTGGTAAGTGTGCCACCACAGCCTACTAGCACTATTTCTTGAGGCAGGGGAGTGGGTTCTGGCAGTGTATTCTCACTCAGCATACTCTGTTCTGCTTGCTCACTGAGTGTGCACGCCATGGAACCAGAGTCAAGCATACCCTGCATGTGGTGTCTGTTATTAATGCTGACAGGAGTGTAAAACAGTTTGTCAAACGGGCCAACTCTCTGTGTGTTTTGCACTACCACCTTAACACCATCTGGTGCGGCTGCACATGCTTTAATGTAATGCTTTTCAACATCATCAGTGCCGAGGGTTTCAACATCTGTGCCCACACATCCCCTCACCAAATGCGGGCCAGCTAGTTTAAAGGCTGGGTGTCATGAGGTTGGGAGGCAGGGTTCCTTTGAATAGGTGAGCGACGAGGGCAGTTTCTCTTAATATGGTTTGGCCCAAAGCATGCAAGGCATAGGTGTTTCTGCCTACAATGCGCAAGGGTAGAATGTTCAGGGGACTGGCATACTCTACAACATCTGGGTCGGGCCTGACCTGGAGGAAGCTGCTTGTCTGCAACCTGGTTATTCTGCGACAAAGCATGGTCAAAAAGGCTGATTAGTAATTTCAGGCAACTGTCGTTACAAGGGGCCTTTACTGTCTCATTTGATCCCGCCTGCACCTGTGTTTCTCCCGCGTGCATTGATGTCGCTAGACCATCAGCTGCAGGGGTCTGGATGTTAGCTTTAACCGGTATGAGACACTTAGACCTGGGGAGCATACGCTCTTTCATCTCAAGCTGGTACCGATTCACATGCTCCTGAATCTCACTGGCTGTCCACTTATCTGGTGCCTTGAACTTGAAAACAGCAGCAAGGGTGGGATCAGGACAGTACTTCACAAACATCATGGCTGCCTCCTGGCAGGGATCCTCCATGTGCCGTCCGAGCCTCTTCAGGCTTTCCTCTGCTGCATCAACTGCCTTATTCAGTCTGACCCAATATTCTACAGGAGTTTCTCCTGGCACTGGAACTGTGCTGTAGAAATCGGCCATAGGCATACACGAATATGTCATGTCACTGAAATGTTGCCTCAGTATGTCATATATAACATTTGGATTCTCACAAGGTTTTAACGATGGAGTGCTTCTCAGAGTTATTCTTACAATGTCCTTAGCTTTGCCCATCAACTTGAACATTATCTCTTGGTACTGTTCCTGAAGGGGTGTTGCTCGCTTCTTGACATACATTCTCATCAGCTCCTCCCACTCACAGACTGTATGTTTATCCGACCCATCTCCTCTGAAGACTGGAGGCTCTCTCACATCTGACTGCAGGACTAGCTTTGCCCCAGTCAGGTTAAGGTAAGTGGGCTCGCTGGGTGGCTGGCTTACACTGCTCTGAGCTTGTGCGGCCCCGTCATCCCTTTCCCCACATTCCTTTTTCAACTGATCCCTAATGGTCTGCCCCACCTGTTGAGCTATATGTGTTATCAGGTCATTTAATGCTGGGTCTGCTGTGGCTGAAGGGTCTGAGAATGAGTTACCTTTACCACTACTGGAAGATGTGCAACCAAGTATGCGAGTGGAACAGAAAGCTGAGGAGCCTGCACTACGAACTGGTGTACTAGGCAACCCCTCAATTACCCTCCCTCTTCCCATGGCAAAGCTGAACCCGTCGCTTGAAACTTTTTCATCATCCATTGTTCTAACATATGTACAATGCAAACAGCAGAATTAAATTTACCTTGTAAACAACAGTCCAAAAAAGGTGCAAGTGTTTCCTCGAACGCTTGGGATTTGTGTTCAAAGCTTACATTACATTGTCCATTACAGCAACCTCTGGTGACCAAACTGATGTTGATCGCGTCTCCACGAACCACAATGAGCAAGTCTGAAGTGGTGTGGATCCGGGTCACGGCACCACTGTAGCCGGTCTGGCCTTAAACTCTTATTGCCGTTAGTTCTCTGCGTTGTGTTGTGCGAATGACCAGAGGAGTCAGCTCTCACTTTGCCAGCTGGGCGGATTTATTCTCCCAGAACTGTTTAAAATAAAAACAAAACAGTACAGCAACTTCACTTTACTGGACTTCTGCATGAACACCTCTCCTCAGCGGGGCCTCTACGCGACTGAGGTGCAACATCACAACAAATCCAATTACCAAATAATACTGCTAAAATGTATTTATATTCATATATAACAAACGAAAATGCACTGCATCGCGAACATATAGTGACAATTACCTCATCAACAAAATTATACTTTAGGGAGACTTCATTTACCAGTGGCAATTTTACATATTTACAGTAAGTTGAAACAGTGAACATGAATCACAAACAAACAGAAGATATAACCAGTTCACATGACACAAAAATAAAAGAGGGAGCTCACATACCTGTTTAAAATAAAAACAAAACAGTACAGCAACTTCACTTTACTGGACTTCTGCATGAACACCTTCAAGGGAGAGAGAAGGATAGCGGACCACATGAGAAGCCACGTGCATGCTCCTATGCTCTCATCTGAGATTGGCTAACTAGCATGTTACAATAAAGTGCTGTACTTGGCAGAAAAACAATAATTCACACTAAAACATCAAACAGAACTGTGAGACAAAATGCACAAAGGGAACGAGCAGTGTTTGAATTACTTTTTAGTTACTTTAACTGTGTTTATTCGCTCTGTAACTGAAAACACTAGCGTACGCTCACCTCTCCTCAGCGGGGCCTCTACGCGACTGAGGAAAATAGCGCGCAGCTACAGGAAGTGACTTCGTGGGAAGTCAAAGGTCATATAAACAAAATAAAAGCTCCCAAAATATAAATACAGAAAATAAACATATATAAATAAACACATATACATAACCAATACTGACAAAGCAAGATAACACTGCAGGATGGATCTTTGGTGAAATATAAATTATTTTTTAATACACCCGTTACATCAGATATATTTCTACTAATGGAATTAGTTTGCTAACAGCAACAGGGATGAGTCAGTGAGTCAGTTGTGAATCATGATTCACGAGTCAGTAAAGTGATTCTCGGGTATTGAACGATTCGTTCATGAATCGAACATCACTAGTCAAAACCTCCGTCCATTTCAGGTCCCAAAGTCAAACGAACCCTGCAGCATCACTGAGAGTTAAAAACTGTCTAAATTCTTTCATCTTTAATAAAATTATCAGTGTTGCTGCTTTACCAGGTGTAACAATTAACTTTAACATCCAGGCATCCATGAAAACAGAATTTATTAAATTCAACGGAGTTAGAAGTTATCAGGAAGTTAGCTCGCTCGCTTCCACCTAAACAGGATATACCATGTTCTGACTGAGAGATTTCTGAAAAAATTCAAACGTACAGCTCTGCTATCACGTCCAACATAAATGAAGACAGAAAACTAAACAGCAGTGATGTTTGTAGAGTTACTGAAGTTAGCTGGTATATAATGATGTGCTACATGTTAGCTAGCGACTCAGCTATGTTAGCATAATATAAACACAGTGAAGCTGAAGGATGAACGCCAACTTTTTTCCACTCGATAAAAAATTAACAGGGGGGTTCCTAATGGTTAGGGACAAATGCCATTGCATAGCAGAATGGTGTAAACGGACCAAACTTCAGTCAAGAGAACAACTGAGATAATCCATCCACAATAAGAGGTTAGTCATTAATATATATATAAAGCAGCTGCGAGAGAATTCAGCACTAATGAATCAATGGTAGGGAAGTGGAGGAAGCGCTGTTTTTGGCTTTCTCCATATTCCAAAAGTGCTTCGTCTCTTTGCTATTACTGTCGCCCGGCATAATTTGCAGATGATATTGCTTGCAGCCGCTGCCATGCTTTCGACCAAAACAGGCGCAGCTTGATGACACCATCAACATACGCTATCGCGGTAGAGCGGTATAGTCTACCGTTGGCAAAATTCGTATCATTTCTACCGTATACCGTTTATACTGCCCACCCCCTATTTGGAATTGAAATTTTCAAGATTTCCACCAAACAAAGAACAAACAACAGGCCAAAAATAAAACCAATTACTTTCAGTAGACAGCAGAAAAATTACTGTAGCCATACAAAAGGAACACTTGAGCATTTAGCTGGTGTGAAGTGTTGACAGGAAGAAGTTAGACGCAGATGTTATGGCGCTCTACCGTTTAAGCTGCTGGATGAGGAGAGATGATTGGATGGATACTGGATTTGCACTGCACTCCAAATGATAATTGTAAATGTTTCTTAAAGGATAATTTATGATTTTTTTTGTTTTTGTAACCCCCAGAGGACCTCGGTACGTTCCCTGAGGAACTCCTGTACTTCAAGTTCATAAACTTTCTAAACTCCCCAGATCCCTTGCAGGACTTTAACAGAATTTATCTGTAGAGGTGTATCTATGTGTGTGCATATGTTGTCTGTCTGTGTGCCTGAATGTTTCTGACTGCATATCTGAAAGTGTGTGTAAAAGAGAGAGAGAGAGAGAGAAAGAGCTGCACAGTGAGATGAGAGCGTTTGTCAGTGGTTCAATAATAGTCCAGTTTTTCTGAGAGGTGCTTCAGTGTACTGCTGCCTGCCAAAAGGACAGCCAGTTTCTCATTGCACAATGCGCGCGCACACATACACTCACAGATCACTGTGTGTCTCATAGCAGAACTTGACACTGAGTTGGTGGAGGGGAGGTTGATGTAGAGAGAGGGAGAGAGAGAGAAAAGAAAGAAAAAAGAGAGATGAAAGCTGGTTTTTATTCAGCGGTGCAGCCCACACAGCGGGCAAGCGAGGGCTTTGTTAAAAAAACTCATTTCTCTCTACTGCTCTCCTTTCTGGCTGTTCCTTGAATAAAAATATTAATACATTTAGATTACATGACACATTGCTGAAAAGCTCTCTCGCTCTCAGCACGTACAGAGAAAAAGAGCACAAAAAGAAACAGGTTTTATCAGTTTAGATCCCATTCGCACACATACAAACACTAAAGTGAAACAAGTGACACCAATCTGACCCCTGAAAGCATCTCGGATAAGAGAAACAACAGAGCGAATTGTGAGCAGAGGCTTTGTAACTGAGTGTTTTCATGAAAAGTTGCATTGAAAGTTTTTCTGCTGTTTTACTCTGATCACTGATTTTACATACCGGGGAAAAAAGCTTAATAAAAGGCAGTATATTGGGTCATTACAGGCAAAAACAACAACAACAACAACAAAAGAGAAAACGGGTCTAGGAAAGAGGATGATATTCAGAAGAAAAACTGTTGGCAGAGGAAGATCTAAATAATCAAACCTGTTCAAAGTCAAGCGTTGCAAATTTTAGAAACACCCCCCCCCCCCCCAAAACTAAACAAAGACCTTGCTTTATCAGTTTCTTCCACCTGGTTATTATATTAAATCATGTAATCCTCCTTTTTTCTCATAAATTCTGCTTCTCTTAATTTTTCCCTCTCCCCCTGGTTCCAGAATAGGTTAACCAGAACCCAACAAAGTAAATGTGAGACAAACACAAAGTTTGTGCGGAACAAGGAACAAGGCCACATTACTTGAAAAAAAAAAAAAAACATTTAGAAAACACATCAGATCTCATTTGAGAAAAGAGAATCACGCTGGACAAGTAGTTATATGGACTGGATCATTTATTAGGAAATTAAAATTATCAACCTAAAGAGGGCTGAATTCAAACTCTTTGTCTGACAGTGCTAAATCATAACCGAGCCCAGTGACTGGTTCTTCAGAGATGGCTGGCATATTTAAGTTTATGTGCACTTTCCTTCTTTTTATGAATCTCTCTGATTTTCAGGGTGTCTGAAAATCAGAGAGAAAAATGATGTGGCAGGCTAGTCCGTCTTCCCAAAATTTCATTGCAGCAACTCAAAATCATACTCAGTAATCCGTCTGTTCGGGCTCTGTGTGCTTGTATGTGTGCTCCTAATTAGATGACGGATGGTGTCCTTGGGGATCTCCTCCCAGATCTGGACCAGGGGATCACCGAGCTCCTGGACAGCCTTAACTGCAATCTGGTAGCGTTGGATGGGCTGGAACATAATGTCCCAGGAGTCGATCTGTTGGGTTTAGGTCAGGAGAGTGTTTGGACAGTCAATGGAATCAACTCCTTCCAACATCCTCCACGAACTGCCTGCATACTCTTTCCTCATGAGGCCCGACATTGACAAAATGCAAACTAAGACTGATTAACAACTGCCTCTGCAACTTAACTGACCAGGTCAATATCCCAGAAGTTTATCCAACTGGATGCTATATTCTACTATACTCTGAAGTGTTCCTTCAATGTTTTTGAGAGGGTAAGTCATATGTATTGTCACTATAAAGGAAATGTGATGTAGGTGATGGAGCTGCTGGGACAGAACCAGGCGGAGGCAGCCCACATGACGTCCACTTGCTAATGTAAAGGAGTTTTATTGCCATCACATGGACCCTGTGAGTTTAAAGACCAGCCATGATGCATCTCCGTGTCGGTGTAAAATCAGCTTTAGATTGTGTTTTTTATACTTCTATTCAGAGGGGGATATTGGTTTATAGTAATAGTCAGTTTAGTGTAGTGGTTAATACATTTGCCAAACACACAAAAGCTCCCTGATTCAAGATTGGGAGGAGACAAACCTCTGGGAGGGCTGCATAAGGAAGGCCGTAGGGTGTAAAAATCTGTGCTAAATCAAATATATTTGATCCATCCACTACTGTGACGCTGTGTGAATATAAGACAGGAGCCAAAAAAAGCTGGTTTCAAATGAGGTGGCGGTTACATTTTAACTGTGTGTATCCATGTTAACAAGCGTCAGTCTGCCATGATGACTCGTACAGAAAAATTTGAAATTAAAAAGTGTTTCCTGGGAATCCTTCATCTTGTCTGTATCGACATGAGCTGTGAATGAATGACATTAACAGTAGTTCAGTCTTTCCTTGTTGTGCTCTCAGTAATCTACAAGTGGAACATAATTGGTTGTAAACATAATAGTTTACAACCATTTATATCAAATAATCATTGAAAGTAGCCACTGAGGTCATAAAATCATCAGGAGAGTTTTCATACTGCAGTCACATCAGCAAAAACAGTGGTTGGAGCCGGCAGCACAAGCAAAAATATTTGTCACTGTGTGCAACAAACTATCAACAGCTTGCAATCTGTTGCTGTTCAAAAAGCAACTTTGCATTGAGACGGCGATAAAAAAGCAAGTCTGCTATCATTATCACTGTTTGTTTTAACACAGTGATCATCTGCTGTCTGCTGAAAATCAAATACACGCACACTAAATATTTACTTTAAGAGTTCAGCTCACAGATTTGAAACAGAGATTCAGAAATTGCCCCACAACTGGTGACATAGTTGCTGCAGGACAGCAATTAAACTGTAAATTGACAATAGTGCTTAGTAGCCTTGCTGTTACATAGGAATATAATCAGAATAAAACCAGTTGACTAGTAGTGTTCCCTATTGCAAAGTGGTTCAACATGTTTCTTCCTGTTAAAACAGAGTTTTTCCTTGCCACTGTTGCCAAGTGCTTGCTCACAGGGGGTCATTTGGCTATTGGGGTCTTTAGCTTACAGTATAAAGCACATTAAATGTTGTTGTAATTTAGTGCTAAATAAATAAAACTACACTGCACTCAGTGGAGACAGACTCAGATTAACTGCAATTGTCAGCAATCTGCCAACAACCAGGCAACCTGTGCAACTGACTTAATTGAAACTGGTCACCTGCAGGTGAACTGGTTTTGTTCAGATACCTACAACTAGTGGCTGAATGCGGAAAACTTCAATGTACTTGATGACCATTGATTTTTTTCCTAGTTGCCAGGAGATTGTCATTTTATTTTTACTCTAGTGCAGAGATGTCAAACTAATTTCACATCGTGGGCCACATACAGTCCACTTTGATCTCTAAGATAAAGACATGCAATTTCATCAGAACATCTCAGTTTTTCTACATGGCTCCTTCAGCTTAAACTGTGAGAAATAAATGTGTAAAATTACAGAAAATACACTGGTACTGGTAGCTGGTTGGTCAGACTGTCTAGTCATTATATAACACAAAGTTCCTGAAAATGCCCATTTTTGTGGATCCATCGTAAAAACACAGATATTTCTACAATAGATTGTGAAAAAAGGAACTTTCATATAAATGTTTATTTATCACTTAATTACTTTGATGTAGTCAGTGGCCATGGGGGAGGTCTTTGTCAGCAGCAAAAACTCAAGAAGATATTGTTGTACATGTAAAAGTTAAGCCCACCTTCAAATTTTTTAAAAAACCACCCAGTGGGGTAAATTGGAGTTTTTGCTGGGCTGATTCTGGCCCCCTGGCCTTATGTTTGATACACCTGGTCTAGTGGGACTGGGCCATTACTTTAGAATTAGAAACTAGATTAGAAATATTGTTTAAATTCTTCACTTTCAAACCTGAAAAGTGGCTGAAATGCCTTTTTTGTAAGGCATTTCAGCTGAAATATTATACATTCTGACAAATTAATTGTAGTTGGTGGAAATCATAACACAACATAGCGTGAAGAATTATAAATGAATAAATAAAATGTATTTAAAAGCCCCACACGTGGCTTTTAGTGCAATACCACTGAATATGCAAAAGTAAATGAAAAGCACTTTGACAGCACTGTGCGCTCCATTAACAACTCCCACCTCTTACATAAGGAAGTCAGCTCCTCTTGATCTAATTTACATGGCTCAGCCAGGTTATATTTGGCATTAGAAACCACACCCCGAGTCTTTTATGGTGAGCGGGTTTCTTACGACTGGCTGCACCCGTTCTGTCAGGAGAAAAGTCATGCAGTCAGGCACCTAGAAACACCCGACAGGATGTCAATTAAATCTCAGAGTGAGTCCTCCTCGTCTCCAAGCGCCTCTAAAAATAACCAGAGCCACGGCGCCAGAACAGACAAAACAAGTGTTCCTGTTAAAAGTGCCTTTTGTGAGTGCACATTTAAACTCACAGCTGGCTTTACAGACTCGTGGCAGGTGTTTGGGTCCCAATCGCTGCCGTAGCTTCGGTTATTTGATCTTCTCAGTCTCTTCTCTGGTTACATCAATTCAATTAAGCCCTCATCAGCCTCTGCAGAATCTCTCAGAACTACTCTTCATATTTCTGTTCTTTCGCCATCAAAGATGATGTTTACACTTGTTTTTGCAATTCTGTGAAGATAATTTGGAAGAAAAAAGAATAAGTACCTCTAATTTCTATTTTAGCAAATTTTGAATGGTAACAGGAAGGAGTGACAGAATGAGTGAGAAAGCATGAATCGATCTATAAACTTTGTATAATATTTTTGTTCCCAGTGGTGGAATTACATATCTTTAAGGCTTCTATTTTGGCTGCAAAATAGATAACTTGCAGTTACTCAGAGCTCCAATGCGGATTTAATGATTGAGAATCAAATGTCTCACAATTTCAGGTGGTTTTCAAATTCAAGTTTGACCCTTACGTCCTTTCCTGTGGGATAACTGAAAAGTAAAAAGTCTCAGACACAAAGTCAAAGAAACAGCCCGGCCACAGCCCAGTTTTCTAAGGATGCCTTTATTAAAGAGTCAACAACGTGCGCTAGCCGTCCAGTTCTAGAAAAATAACACAGTCATACATTCATCCAAGTGGAAATCCATAAAAACAAAGAAAATAAAAAACGAAACAAGGACAGGTTTCTTATTCTTAAAGCTCAAAATCCCTTTAGAAGGTGAGAGGGGAACCTGAATGATATACTCATATATTGTATGTGTACTGTGTGTACCTGTTTGTCACTGTGTGTGCATGTGAGAAAGTGCTTGTGTGATGAGTAGCAGCAGCAACCTCTGTGACACGTGCAGGAAATTGATTATTGATTGATGCAGGAAACTGGAGACAGTTTTAGTGTTAATGCTCATTTCTATTTAGCCAGATAGTCCAGTGACTAACTGATGACCTGCCCCTAGTCCCATAGACCCCAATACCACCATCACTCTTAGTTAGATAAGTGGACTGATGTATGGAAGTCCTGATATTAGTGTAAAACAACTCATTACCTTCAGTCACTGGCTTTTATGTGCATACAGACAGGAAGGGAACAGCAGCAGAGGGGTGACCAGAGACTTCTGGCAATGACAGGGGACAAAAAAACAAAAACTAAGTACCTGCTATCTGGTGACAAGAACAAGGTGAGCACTTTACTTTAATTATTTAACTTCGATGCAATTGGAGTAACTCTAATGAGAGTGAAGGATACTAATGAATGACATATGATTGGTTTGAGAAAATGCATGAGAGTTACCCACAAAACTACAGGCTGATATGTTCATAAGCAGCCAAACTCATGGCTGTTGAGCAGTTTGGCAGAAACTTCCTGTTAACTATGCTTTTTGTCTTCTTTTTTCGATCGAATTAAAAAGAAACAGCAAGGACTGAGACATGATCTAGTCGGCCTGTCTTTTCTATGACGATAGTTGACTGTTGATAACATGATGCCATGAAGCAAAAAAAAAAAAAACAACAAAAAACATAATTTGAGTACACCTTTTCTGGAAACCTTTGAGCCACTCCTGTACCTGCTTCCTATAATAGTGATTGAAAAAACACTGAAACCCAGCAGCTGAAATCCAGTCCTTGCTACCCAAAATCACAATCTAAATGAAACCACCTTACTGTGGGAATACACATCATTCCAGTATGAAGCGCAGAGCACTGATTATCTTCCAAGTGTGGCACTTGTCAAATCTCAAATGTGATCAGTCAACACACTTGAGATTTGTGGAAAACCGAAATCTTGCCCTTTCCTGTGATTCTGCATGCATACATTTATGTGAGCCTGAATATATGAATCAGGTTAAATGTCCATGGTCTTTGAATTTTGGCTTTACCTTGGTTTTTGGTTATGAATGATATTAACTGTCTTCTGTTTTCAAAGGGTTTGTTTTTTTTTTTTTACTTTTCAGCTCAGAGGTATTTCTGGTATTTTGAGTATTCAGTTCTACTTATAATTTAGTAGTTAATCATGTTCTCCTCTGTGTTTTCTTTTGTCCTCCTGTGTTTTTCCCTTGCTTAAAGTTAGTCACTCTGTTTTACTTTAAGCTACGTTTCTAGTGCCTTTTGGTTAGCTTTACTTTCCAATAGTCTCCACTGTACCCTGATTACCCTTCTGTGTATATTTAGTTCCAGTCTCCCTTTGTCTTTTGTTAGATCTTATCTCAGCATTGTGTATTCTTGTTTCTTGACCTCGTGCCCTTTTGTAACTTTCTGAATCTGACCTCAATAAGAGGTCAAGTTTTATTTGTTAACTCAACCGTTTTTTAGTCATGTTATTTCTTATAAATCTTGACATTAGAACTAATTTTAATATGAAAATCTAAATGCCCAACAACTCTAAAATGTGTAATTTTGCCACATATAACTCAGAAACTTGCTATATAGTGACCATAAATTTGACCAATAGCAACTTTTCTTAAAACAGCTCTTTACTGCTGTTTATGTATAATACCTTTATTTTGAAGCACATTTTTGAATGGTAATAATGGACAAGCATGTGCCCCGTGTAAATGTGATTAAAAAAAATGTCTATTCCTTTACACAAACACACTATGAAGGCCTGTAATAGAAAACAAGGGACAAACTGCATTAAAATATGAATGGAGCCACTGTGACATTACTCACTGGACTTCACATTTTACACCATGCTGGGGGTTTTTGAGCCAGGAGAGGGGCGGTGAATTTCTAAGTTACCGGCTAATAAATACTAATAAAACCCTAAAATTTCACTTCCTAAACCTGTAGTGCAAACTTCTTGGAGCAATCTATATTATGTGAGATGCTTCTGTTTCAAGGCACCGACTGCACAGGCACAGAGAGATCCAGTCTACTGATTTCAATTAGTGCGAGTGAGATTTTGCAGGCAGGGAGTGGTCTACTAAATCTCGCCTAAATCCTGTGCCCAGATTGATGAGTTACAAAATAACTAACCCTCTATACTCTTGTTAAGAATCATTACAAACCCTTTTTTTTCATTGTGGGCTGTAAACCAGCTTTTTAATGCTTTAGTGTTTTTAACATAGGAATCTATCTTTGGATTCAGCCTCAAGTGGCTGTTGGAGGAACTGCATTTTTTAGCACTTCGTGTAATTTTATTAGCCTCGGAGGTTGCTGTATGAGACAAGGCTTATTCACATTCGACCAGGGTTATTAAAGTGGACTGGAGGCTGCGGCTGCCTCAAGCAATTCACAGTCAAACCTGCAGCTGGTCAGTGGTCGTGTGAGTGAATAATGCATAAGATGAATCACACGTCTCCTCCCGTCCTTACCACTGCTTGATTTCTATTTTTATACCCCACAGTGTATCACTGCATGCCCACTTAGAACATATATCCTCTTCAATAACGCTCTGCTTGTTTCTCTATATCTCAGTCTCTCTATCTCCTGGACCGGCACATGTCTGTATCTCTAGCTTTGTGAGGACACTCTTCATGTGATTATGACAACTAAATGCCACTTCAAATTCAAAAACCAACCAGGTTTTACTCTAAACCCTAAAATCAACATTAACCCTCATCAGAGCTGTCAAAATTCCCTCAACTTCAACAAATGTCCCAAAACTCCCAAACTTGGTCCTCACAATGACACAATTTGAGATATAAACACACACCTATTGATTGGGTACAACTCTAACCAAGTCAATACCTATTAATCAGGAGCAAAACAGAATCGAATTATGGATTCTGGCTGGATCAATTACACCATGGCCACACACACACACTCACACTCTGGAGAACAGACAGGCATTACTGATATTGATCTACCACAGTGATTGATTATTAATGCTCTGCCAAATGGC